>NW_007585109.1:899957-925112 GCF_000523025.1 Cynoglossus semilaevis | reverse complement strand
CCATCACTCACTATTCCTGTATAACTGTGAGGTCTTTGTGAGGGGCTGTGAATCAATCCATATGAACTGTATGAGGAATGAGTCACAAACTTCAACTGCAGCTTATCTTATTCTCTATGAGGTGTGTCCATTTCACTTCTGTCTCAAAACCAATTTATGGTACGAAAACTGGGGCAATTTTTGGTTTCGTGAAACAAATTGTTCGAAAAGGGAGACGTTCCACAACTTCCACTGTATTACGATGGCTTACCACACCACCGCTTTAATAGTGTAGCTTTTCCCCTTTAATTTAAGGAGATTTTTTTATACTCCTAAAAAAAAATAACAGTTCAGCTGCTGGTCGGGTTGAGAAACCTCACACTGAATACAGCATTTAGCCAAAACCGATTAAAATGGGATACAAAATTCCCTTTGAACACATTAAAAATTAAAAAAAAGAAAAAGAAAGAAAGAAACAGTCTGAAAACATTCTATATATGAAAGCCATATGCTGTCAGCGAGAAAAAAAATCAATAAAGGAGTTCAGGAAGATTCCTATACGTTTTCTAGGACTATTGTTATGTCTGCTGAGGATTTATCCTTGTGTCTTTCATGTCTTTCATGTCTTTACACCGTTGTGTATGTGGATGTGTTGTTTTGGTAGCTTAATAGGTTGTCTTTGGGGCTTTGATCCTCGGTCTCAGAGGACTAACCACATCGCAGCAGGAGTGAGTGCTGATTTCTCTTTAAAAGTCTCCCCTCAAAGCCCCCGACCAACTGGAACTGTTGTTGATCACAGGAGGTTCACCAACAGCCCGCAGCCTCATTTAAAACCGCAATGTCGTTTTCTGATGAAACATCAGACAACCGTCTCCCACTGGAGAAATTTAATACGTTACCTATAAAGCCTGCAACTCTCATCTGTATACGTGATGACTCTCACGAGCATCAACTCTTAAAAGACATTGTTAATGTTCAGCCGTTGTTCTCTCTGTTGTCTCTGCTGAATGGAAAGGCAGAAAATGTCTATATGTAAAAATATATATTTTTTAACAACTGACCCATTTATACACCAATATTTAAATTGTCCATATTCAGGACTTAGTATAATGTGTCTTTACCTTTATATAACTACATATAGGCATATATTTAACCAGCACACACTGCTTTACTTATCCTTAGGTCGTAGGCAATGACTTTGTTGGTCAGTCACCTTGGCTATCGTCGATTCTTAAACACAGCTACAGCGACACTTTAGTTTATACAGCATCACTGCTCACCAGGAAATGGTTGATGGTTAAGCACCAAGAAAAAATGTCATTGTGTGTTTGTGTCTGTACAATGACAAAAAAGGAGATTATTTTTCTTCCAATTTTGCAGATCTTGCTCAATTAAAATAAAATAACGTTAGCTAATGTTAGCTATAATGATTTGGCACACAATCCTAAATAAGTGGCTTTTCCATTCTGTTTTATATCAACAGTGTCAGCAGAACTGTTCTGAAGCCTGGGTAAATAGTTTTTTGTTAGTGGAAATTGTCCACAGAATAAGGATTAAGCTTTTGCAGCTAAGGGTCCAGTTGAGGCTCTGGCTAAGGGGAAATAGCAGTTGTGAAAATTCAAACATTTTATTCACATACAGGAACAGAGATGGTAAGCAGCAGATTTTATCTACGAGAGGTAATTAAAAGGTAAAAAACAAAACAAAGTAATAATAAATGGACTGTGTTTGTGGCCTGCCAACAAAAACACCTATTAGGATTAAGGACAGCTCAACATGGAATCAGCATAATGTTGGAGTGCAAACTCATGGGGGACAAAATCCACTCAAGTGTCGGAATAATTTATAAGGAGGTTAGTTCTTTTGGTGGAAGAGTCTCATAAGCGTCTAACAGAGTAACTGGGCAGCATAAGCACTATTTCTACAATCAAATATGTGCTGAGATTAGGCTCTGAGGTCTTACTGCCACCGCCAAGACTTCACTGAGTACAAATGTGACAGTAAATAGCTGCTGTCAGCTGGTAGACTTCATTACAGTAAAGATAAAAAAGAAACCCGTGTTCTATAAGGTTGAGTCCTTTGTCGTCCAGCATCCACCATCAACTTCATGTTTCCAATTCTTCTTTAATCTGGCCGTCAGCTGTGACCACTTTCACAACAACAATATATTATTAGAACCAGTGTCATAAATCAAATGTCCTTTTGGTCAGGAATCATTCACGACAACCACACACTAACTGAGCACATCCACGAAGATTCTTTACACTGGCTGTGGCAGAAACATAAAAAATGCATATATTAAGAGGAACACTGCTCAGTGTACTGTTTACCATTTTTGAGAACTAAAGGGCCATTCCACAGTGCTCCTTTTGCCAAAGGCAATGTGAATTATACGCTACAACGTGCCTTTCACATTTCTCCAAATCTACATGCCCACCGATGTCTGCACTGGCTGATTGTTAGCTGCTATAATGGCGAACAAATCCATTTAGCATTGTGGGATAATGAGTACCGAATGGAGCAATTACCTCTGCTGCTCTCCTGGACAACAGAATGTCTGCAGCTGCAGCACAGCACCATAACACAGCAGCTGTGTTAAAGCTCGGCCTCCTGTAATGTAGCTGAGAGGAGCTGACGCAGTCATATTTAAGAAATATGTACAGTATATTGAGCATTGATTATTCTATTGGACTGGATGACTATATGCACTTTAATCAGCACTTGGATGGATTAAATACAATCAAATTAATAGAATCCAAAATTGTGCCATTTGGTTTGGAGAATTTGAATAAGTACCTACAGTATTTTCTATTTTCTAACAGAATAGACTGTAATTCCAGGTGACCAGTTGTCCTGATTTGTATGTGACTAGATATATTTGGCTTTTTGTCATTGCAAGACAGAATGTACACTTAGATGTAACTTGTATCCACTGGCTTTGGAGGATAGAGGGCGGGCTGTCACCTCACAGGTGCGACTGATGGTAATTACAGTCTCACCTAACACCAGATAAATCTGCCCTTCTTCAAAGAAAAGAACAAGATGAAAGTTATCAAGTCATTCTGTACAGCTGGGATAGGGCTTCAAAGGACTGCAGAGAAGTTTCCTAGGTTTTGTGCCAGACTAACTTTTCGATCAGTCACAGATTGGGACTAATCAAAATTTTGTACCACTCCGTGACCTTGTCCTACTCATATATAATCTTTGTCATCATTTTATTAACTGGGATCTGGCTTAGTGAAAAAGTGCCAAACCTACAGACAATAAATCCTCAGATTGTCTTTCTGACCAGTGCATCTGGGTCATGTTGTCTGATGTGCATTAGCATGTCGTTAGCTGATGTGCTAGCGCTAACAATACAGCACCAAACCGAACAGTGACAGACCATGTCTGCTCCACCGAGCACTCACATTTCATCTCTAAAGCCGAAACATTACCATACAGTGACTGACCAAACCGGATCCTTACTTCTAAACCTTCTTTTACATCTTCAAGCTGTTTTATATTCTGGTAAGGCTCCAGAATGGAATAAACAACTCTTAATTTGTAACTATCGGATTGTTCAAAGTGCTCTGATGATACCCTTGGGCTAAAACTGAAGAAACTGAAAGGGCATTGGTTCACGGCTCATTCTGGCTCTTGTACAGAATGGATCCATTGTTGTACCACTTGACATCTGATACAAAGCCTTGGTTCTTGAATCACAGCAGATTAACTATTTTATTTCTGGATAAATTCTCATTATTTATGTGCAGTATTCTACAACCGTTTATTCACATTAGTGGTCAATGCTCTTGCTACTAATGGTGTCAATTACCCCTTCTTAGTATGGAGTTTAAATCTGGGTTCCTTTGTCTCCTCTATTGGTTTAAAAAACAACAACAACGGAGAGAGAGATTTGATATACAGTAGAGATAGATATCTGTTACGAAGTTGTGTTTCTGCAAAGGGCTGGGTTCATTACTTATTTTAAGTATGACAAAACTTTATTAGCGATGCTGTTCTGATCATGTGGCCTATAATGTAATAATTTGTCATAGGATATCCAGTGCATCTGTCCACAAAACGCCATGGTAAAATCATGTAGTTCACAATGGAATTTGAATTTCCATTCCATCATTTTTTGACTGATAGTTTCGAATAAACGCTTGTTTTTTTTCTCCAGCATAAAAACATTTAATGACAATAGGGCAAAGTAATTACAGTAGGCACTCACACAGGAAACGCATAAAAAAAAAAACATTTTATCGCTCCTTGTTAGTTTAGGATAAATAAATGAGCTTCTAATGCACAAACTGAATCTACAGGTCGGAATTGTATAATGGAATGACAATAATAATAAAAAAAGAAGAATTATATAACCGCAGCCGTGACAACAACACACACGCATCATACACACACACGGAGACTAGACACAACAGACCTCAGTATAACTACACCCACAGGAAATGTTTAATTAGTTCTTCATCAACAGAGATCGGGGGTGGTAGATATCAGAAGTTCTCCCCTCCACTGCAGCATGATCCGAGTGTGTGAACAGTGAGCTGAGAGTGGGAGGTGTAAGGATTTGCTTGGTTAGACGGAGAGCAAATGGTAACAGGGAACTGCATAAAACATACAGTAGATGGAGGTGTAAATGAGCTCAGGAGGAGGAGGTGGTGAGAACAGGAATCTTTGGGAGGCCATGTGTTTGCTGTTGTACCAAAAATTATTTTATTTCATTTGACACTAACTGCTACTGTAATACTATATAAGAGGAGTAAAATTCTTGTTATTTATGCTATTTTATTTATTGTGTATTTATGCTGGCTCCCTGTCCTCTTCATCTAAACAAAACTGAAAACTGAAATCTGACTAAATTTACATCACAAACAATAAATTAAAGGTGTTTTACCTTAAAAAAAAAGACAAGATGAATTCTAAAAGTATTTGTTTTACCTTTTTATCGTCATCAATGTGGTGGCTCTTAAGTCTGTTGCATAAGTTAGAGCTTTTTTTCCCCATAACAGAAAATATTTCGGTCCCATCATTTAATTTAATTAAGACTAAAGAAAGCAACAAATACAGAGTTTGATCCTGGAAAGTTAATAAAGTCAATCATGTCATGATTTGTAATTTTTTAGTCATATTTTTTATTATAGAATGATTATTTTTACATATCTCTGTTGATTAAACCAATATAAGATGGGTTTTGGTGTGTAATAACAAAACAGAGTTGAAATGGGTAAAGGGAAAACCTTTACGCTTTCAGTATTGACAATCTACAGGAGCCTGAATAATTTACGATTTTCTTATGACTTCGACTATATTGTAAGAATAGAAGAAAAATCAAGTCATTCAAGCCACATGTTATCCAATATACTTTATTATGGGATTATGTTATCCCATAATCGCATGAGATCAATTTACCACTAAGCTATAATTATGTCCTCAACTTTAGACATCTGACTGAGTGTTCAAAGTTCTCTCATACAGCCTCACCACACTATGGTCATAGGAGCAACAGGGAATTTATTCAGCTACGACTCATGCTAACGCCACTATTTCTGACTTTTAAAAGGAAAGGCGAGCAAGGTCAGGCAGCTGCGTGGTCAAACTAAATAATTCTAATGACCACAGGGTCCCCACACTTTCAAACACATATTAATGCAATATGTCATGCTGGTGCAGCAGATTAATACACGGCATTACAGATATAAGGTTTCTACCCTCACATTTGTGAGATTTCCCCAACACGATTTGCCTGTAATGAGGTAATACAAAAAATAAATTCTCACTAGTAGAAAATTATACTAGGATTCAGGATGCAGGATGTGGGCTGATCAATGCTAATGGCATTATCATTTTTTCTGTTGCGGTGAGACGATGAGAACTAAGACTGCGATCTAAGGCAAATCTGAGGCTTACATTGTTGATGGAACTGTGATATTTGACAATAACCACTTTACCAAAACTGCATTTTCTACTACATCAAGGAACTAAGGAACTCCTTGTCTGCAAATTTCTAATGTACACATCTATTACAGTCAGGCTGCATTCCTGTAGCAGCACATTTGTCAAAACTGTTTCTCAAACAATGATTCTGGGGCCATTTGCAGTGCTCCATTTGAGCTGTGATAACACCATTTAATCCTTCAATTCCCACCTCTTTTTCTCACCACACCAGATCTCACTTAAATGTATATTTGCACCAGGGGCTGTCTAACCTGGATGATCCCTCTAAAAAAAGACAATTAACACATAGCCTTGGTAATTATTAGTTCTGCCCTATAGGCTGACACAACCTGTTATAGCATTCTACTACAGTAGCTACAAAGTTTAATGAGAAGCTTCACCAAGGTTTACGTGGTAAGGCCGCTGCTTGTAAATAAGCATTTAGATCACAGCTCAACATATCAGAGTGAATGTCCTGCTTCTTTGGCCTTAGCTGGTGACTTGGAAGCCTACGAAGCTTATTACAAACCACTTATGGTTTATTGTGTGGTGACCTCCGCCAGCTGTGGTGATTACGCCAAGGACCAAAGGGACAAGATGACATATAGAGCAATAACAAAGGCACATCAGCAAGTTAAGCTGTTTTAAGACAAACCAAATACAAGATTTTACTCTAGAAACCAGTGCATCACAACATGTCTTCTGAATTACGGTTCTTTGTTTTAGCATTTCAAAAGAGCATTCTTTATTTCTTTTTTCTAATAACCCTTAAAATCTAACACACAGAGCACCACCATGTACATAAACATGTATTTGTTCTGCCATGGTACTATAACAGTATCCCCTGCAATCACGTAAGACTTTATTTATTTATTTATTTATTTTTACAGTATGTTCAGATTAAAAAACATGACAATAATAAGACGGTTAGGTCCAGAGAGCAGAAACCCATTAAACCTCAGAGCTACACACTCATTTTGGACTACTACTCCAGCCCATTAGCCGCAAATAGCATGCAAGAAACAGGCACAAAGAATCATCTGTAACACCAGTCTTAGCCGAGGTGAATTTTAGTAAGTGCAACTGTAGCAGATGGTGCAGAATGGACTTTGAAAAGAGTGCTTTTTCATTTTAACGTCCTGTGTCTGTGGTCTAATGGCTGAAATGTTATCACTGTATATCAAAACTATTGATGGTCTCCTAACCAAACAGCCCATAAAGATGCAGTCTGATCAGCCCTATTTACCAAAAAAGATTAAAAAAAACACAATGACTTTTTTTGTTTATCTAACAGCTTTAGTTTATGGTTTTTTGTATAATTGCTATACATTAAGATTATAGGAAGTATGTATTTAAAATCAGGTTTTCTTAGATGATACAGACATTAAGTACATTTTCAAATGTGGCTTGTGATGTTCTTACTAATCTTTAGTTTACTTTAACGGTACTGCAAACCACATCATTACATTTTGACAGGATTCGTTGGAAAGAGGCTGTACAATCCTGCCAAATATGGTCAACAGCATCCGGGACTTCCTATCGGCACAGGAAAGGCCGCATAACAAAATTCACCACCACCCCCCTCACCTCCCAACAATGACAAGGGGCGGATACGCACGAGAAGTAAAAAAGGACCTGCACAACGATAAGAACTGATTTTGGGGTTTCCGCGGATCAGATATCGGCTTCAGGAGATGTTTCGTTCAGAGACTGAGGATGAATCGGAACAGCTCCAGTCTGATGCAGATCCCAGCAGCAGCACCTGCTGCCGGGGTGAATGGAGTCAGAGTGGGTTTGTCCCAGGAGCGGATCAGTGAGTACAAAGAAACCTCCCTCTTTGTTTGAATTAAAAATGTGACTTTTAACAGTGGCGTCGCACATTTTAACCCTAAATAAAATTTCTAAAGCGATCTAAGAAATTCTACTTTACACGTGATGAAATTTGTAAAGAAGTAATACGAAATGGGATGATAAAGCTGTGTGCAAAACGCACAGGGGCCAGATCAGGTAAGACTGTTCTTGTCGAAATTTTAATTTAAGTTAATTATTAACGGCATCTCGAATCGTTTATATTTATGGAACAAAGTGCAACAGTGACTCTCCGGTAACGCACACAGCTGGTGCACGTGTACTTCCCTGTACACTGTGATCAGGGATAAACGTTATTAGTAATCATATCGATTTTTTTTCTTATCGAGTCAGTAGACGCTGTGCACAGCAGAGGCAGCTCCACAATTTCCATATGTCACTTATGAGCTAGGTGTCTGATTGGAGTGGACGTTTGGTGAGACATTCCACAGCCATGAGTACTTTGAGCTATTTTTTATTACTTTAATCAAATAATAATAATAATAAAAAAATAACCACAGTGCCCCCAAATCCCAGGTTCAAGAAGGGCTTCTGGTGTAAATTCTGCCACTCACATTGTAACTATGCTGTGGTCACCTTTGAGATTCAAAAAGAATGACCAGTAAACTTGCCATTTTGAACCCAACCTTCACCAGATGTTGACATAACCGTTGTTATTTTATTACATTTCAACTTGGTGCTGCAAATACTTGTATATTATTATTATGTATAGTGTACATTTTGGAAATTTAGCCATTTGTTAGCTATCATTGCTGTTCAATCAATGCTGATGTTTGTGTGTTGTGGAAATGGTTTGTAGTAGAAAAGTACTGATTCAGGACGAATGTGTTTTTTTTTTTTAACTGATTCAGTTGTACTTTTTGTCTCATAACCTAATGTTGGTTAGACATTCTGCTTAGACCTCCAACAATAGCAGGAAACATCTGATTCTTGAGAGTACCACCTCGTGCTCAGACCTTTTTCCTCCCCTCATTTGCAAAAGCAGATTTACCTCGAGTAAATAAATACTCATATTCAAAACCTCCTACTTTTCTTGAATTGCAGGAGTAGGTGTAACAACAGTATTTAGCCACCAATTATTAAGAAAGTATCTCTGACACATAAAAGGATTTAGCAAAATCCATACTGTATACATGTTGCAGAGGCCCTTGTGTTTAAGATCTTAGTTAGGCAGAGTATTAGACATGTAGTCTTTGAGGAGGCTTTTCTTTGAATATATAGCCTGGCATTATAAATCCATATATTAATAATGATCCATCTCTGGTTCATCTGGCTTTTACACCCGTCCTGACTTGTCCTGACTGTCACACTCAAATAGTTGAAACTCAGCCAAAAACCTTTAAACACAGAGTAAGCAATGAATAAATTAGTGGTCTGATCAAAAGCGATGATAAGTTACAGGTTGAGGTTTCATTACATTACCTGGTGAAAACAGACATTAGAGACTATACTTCTTAATTTTGATACCTGTTTCACTCATGTAATGTTCTATTGTCTAAGATCCAAATTTGTCATCATTTTGTAAAATTGCTTCATGATTTTTTTTTCTTTTGTGTAAATAAGCCCAATCTATTCCTTGCTCAATTGAGCAAGCAAAGAATGTTTTGTTTAAGCTAGTGGTGTCAAACTTATTTGGTTCAGGAGCCACACACAGTCTAATTAAATGTCAAGTGGGCCAGACCCTTACAATCATCACTTAAATACTTAGAAATAATAATAGCCTATATTTTTTCTGTACTTTATTTTTTGCTTTCAAAATTTATCAAGCTGGCCAAAATGAACCCCTAGCAGGCCAATTTTAGCCCACTGGCCATATGTTTGACAACACCTGGTTTAAACATTACGGAGGTGTGGAGTTTGAAACACATGGCTCATCATAAGGTTAGCACCAAAAACCAACATAGACTAGTAACCATGCAGTGTTTTGTGATTTTTAAAGCAGTGCTGTTTCTTTTTGAAAAAAATCCCTTTTTACATTGCATATAATACATGTTATGGAATAGAAAATAACTGTGATATTCATTTTATTTTGTTTTGTCTCAGGAAAGACTTGACCAATGAGGACAATTCAGGCAAGGAGAGGGAAACTACACCTTTGACCCGAAGATCTACCCGAAAGCGTAGTCAACCTGTTTCGTCCTCTGCTGCAGCATCATCACTGAATTCTCCATCTACCATGTACAAGCTGCGTTCACACAGGAGAAAAACTTATTTTGCAGCATTACCCAGAAACAATTCCTGTAAACGTCCTGATAAGACTTTTTCAACTGCAGGGAGGAGGAACGAAAAGAGAAAATGCCAAGCAGGAAAACAGTCCCAGGCACAGGGAGACGATGAGGATGACGAGAGGTGGTGCGGTGTTGAGGAGGAAGATTTAGAGCCTCCTCAACCACGATTCAGACCTGAGAGAGATGTTGGGCCACAGCTCAACAGAACTGCAAATTACAGACCACTTGATCTTTTCCAGCTCTTCTTTTCCACCAGTGTAATAGACACACTGGTCAAAAACACCAATGCTTTTGGAAAGAAGAAATACCAGAACCAGAAGGAGAGCTGGGTCCAGGTTACATCAGCAGATATGTACTCCTTCATCAGCCTTGTCCTCTACATGGGTATCGCACCACTCAAGACTTTTAAAGACTTTTGGAGGGGATCTAAGCTCTTCAGTCTGCCTTTCCCTGCCTCTGTTATGCCCTGCAGACGCTTCCTAGCCATTTCCCGCAGCCTTCATATGAATGATCCTGTCGTTGAAGCGGCAAATGAGCAAAAGAAGGGGACAACAGCTTATGATCGACTTTGCAAAATAAAGCCGCTGTATCAGCAAATTCTAGAGGCCTGCCACACATTTTTTCACCCCTACCAACATATCTCTATAGACGAACGAATGGTGGCAACGAAAGCAAGGATTGGACTCAAACAGTACATAAAAAACAAACCCACAAGGTGGGGATTCAAGCTTTATGTTCTAGCCGACTCTGTGTGTGGCTACACGCTGAACTTTTTTGTGTACGGGGGCAAAGAATATGAGCCCACAGGAAAAGGGCTGGCCTACGATGCTGTGATGAGATTACTTGACATTCCCTTTCTCGGGAAAGGTTACAAACTCTACGTGGACAGCTTTTACACCAGTCCAGCTCTGTTCCTTCACCTGCTTGGGAAAAAAATCTGGGCCTGTGGCACCGTTCGGTCCAATATAACTGGTTTTCCTAAAACTAAAAACAATTTGATGACCAAAAGCACAAAAAGAGGAACTATCCGGTGGATCAGAAAGGGCAAATTGTTATTTGTCAAGTGGCTGGACACCCGGGAGGTGACAATGTGCACCACGATACACAAAGCATACAACAATGACTTGGCAAAGCGTAGAGTGAAGAACACAGAGGGAGAGTGGACGGTGAAGCAGGTACCAATTCCTGGTTGCATCAAGGATTACAACCGTCACATGGGAGGTGTAGATTTGTCAGATGCGCTTATTGGATATTACAATGTCCTTCATAAAACGCAGAAATGGTATAAAACCCTGTTTTATCATTTTGTGGACATAGCCACCGTGAATGCCTTCATTCTACATAAAGAAATGTGCAAACTCCATAACATGCCAGCAGTTACACAGAAAGCCTTCAGAGAACAACTTATTTTGTCCCTGGCTGAGATTGGTTCTGTTCCACGTCGGTCCCCTCAACAAAACTTTATGGTGCCAGCCTCTCCTTTCAAAGCCACCCCAATAACGTCTACAGCTGCTGGGTCTGCAGACGAGTCCACAGCTACGCCATCTGAAGTCCCAGCTTTGGGTCATCTGCCCTCTTACTTCGTGGAACAAATGACTAATGTGGCCCCCAGAAATCGAGCCACTGCTGGCAGAAGGTCATGTGTGGTATGCAAAAGAAAATCACCAGTCTATTGCAGCACGTGTCAAAAAACACTTTGTTTCACAACCTCAAGGAACTGCTACAGTCAATGGCACCGTCGCAACAGGATCTGTATCTAGGTCTTAGTGATTTACGGTGCAGTGGTGGCTTAGTGGTTAAGGAAGCAGAAGGTTTCAGGTTTGAGTCCACCAGCTGCCAGTTGCCATTGAGGTCCTCTGAGCATGGCACCGTCCCCACACACTGCTCCCCGGGTGCTTAAAGCTGCCCACTGTTCACTTTGGTGATGGGTTAAAAGCAGAGGTCACATCTGTGTCACAATGACAAGTAGTTCACTTTCCTTCTTTCAATTGGTTAAGAGGTGTCCAGGTTTAAAAAATGCCAAGATGAAAGAGGAAGCCATGTTATTGTTACCAAAAGGACCAAAGGTCCTCCTAAGAAAATATTGCATTTGAACTGGAATGGATTAAACACAGTTCTCAGGACAAAAAAAAAACAGAAATACTTGAAAACATCAATACCGGTGCTAAACCTGAAGCTCTAAGCGTGTCATTTCTCTCTCTTGCTTTGACGCAAAGAATATGTTAACATAGCACATAAGAACATTTGTTATTCAAAGACTTGTTTTGTCATCATCCAGAGTTTGAGTTGTATAGGTTTTATTTTCACATGTATGAGTAAGACTTTGTGGCAACTAAACTAACGTTTGGCATTTCCACGTAGCTCAGCAGCTATGGATTAGGTAAACGAGGTTTGGACATCTTTTATAGTTCTCAGATAGAGCTGGCTCCCTGAGCATCACTCCCAGTGACAACAATAATGGAGTCAAGATAAAAATGCAGCAGTATAATGTGCTGTAAGCAGTGACTAGCAAGAATAAAATCCCTTTAATGTGATAGTATCCTGACACTGATATCAGAATATTGCCTTTTAATAGGATTTCTAAAATTAGGAACCTTGAAATATGACATTAGTAGTCTGGCTTACGCGCTCCGGTCTTGGAATAACCTCCACAGCACATTGCAGGTCGTCAAAGTGTCTTTTTAAGAACTTATTTCAAATGTGTAAAACAAGAGTTCAAACACTTTTCTTAGTCTCTTGTTTTGAGCAGAACTCATTTTAATCTCCCTAAAGAAACACCTTTGACCTCAGTGGACATGTGTGAAATTATAAGTTAAACACTGTACATGTGAGAAACTCATTACAGTGTATCTTTATACTTGAGCTTATCAGGGAAATATCTGACTGTACTGTGATTTTTCAGACATGTTTTGAACTACCGGTACACTGAATTGTCATTGTTTTTTTATATTGTAATATTCTTTTCTAAGCAGTATTATAGTATTTGCAAAACAAATGTCCGTGTTTATGTTCTTGTTCTGGTTTTTTGTAGTAACTTAAATAAATAAAAGCAACATTTGTATTTTGCCTTTTATTGTTTCTACAGCACAATAAAAAGTCTTTAAATTATGTTAATGTCAGTTTGTTTTGCAAATATGATAGATATATATCATCATCAAGAAAAATATTTTTTAAAAATTAATTTTACAACATTTTGGAAACAAGTTTATTAATGGGTAGTTATTTTGAAGATCATCTCTTCCGTTTATTTGTTTTTATACTATACAGCTTTTAGTTTTTATAGTTTATACCATTCTATATCCACCTTTAATAAGTCACCTTCCCCTTCTGTTGGTGATTTTATTCTTATTTATTGAATCAAATCAAAGTATTGATCTATCTCTCTGATAAATTACTAGTCTGAATTTTTTAAATGTTCGGATTTATTTTGTTAAACCTTCAGTTATAATAAAGTTAAGTTTAACAGGTGAAATGGAAATAAAGAAATAGTAACGAAATATTAAATATGTTTTTCTTTTTATAGTATTTTCATGAATTAGGGGTAAATTAATGTTCCATAGACATTAATAGACATGAAATGTCTAGAAATCACTGATAAAATATGATTTTATTTACTCATTATTCTTTGTAAACACCACACACCAATTTGAACACTATTCTTTTACTCTCATGGATATAAATCCAGTTCAAATAAAATACAGCATATAAAAATGCAGGAGCTTGCGGGCATTGATTGACAAAATGGGGTCATAAGCCAAAAAAGGTCTGCACTAACAGAGGAATGTCATGTTAGGGGATGAACAGTATTAAGAAAAGAATTAAAATCTGTCACAAGTTATTATAGGAAACCCGGGAAGTAGTTCCTGTGGCTGATGTCACAGATTTGTTACATGAAGTTACATGAGAGGCTTCATGTGGTGTTAGGATTATTTAATTTGTTTTAATGTTGTAGGTGAAAATGTTTCCACATCATTAAATGAGGATTATTTTACTTACTAAATAATACATTTACCTAAAGTGTTTTAGTGTTTAAGCATTGGTTTCATTTATTAGCCAGGCTTCATTTAACTCTCCTGTGTGTTTTTTTAAGAAGAAAACAATAGTGAAATAATGTATCGTTAAGACATCTTTTACATTAATGGTTTTTTTTCTTGTATCAAAATTAGTTTCATAAAGATTTGATGATAAAAGCTGTCAACATGTTAACTATGGTTTAGGCCCTTAAACTCTTTGTGTTCCTGGAGCACGCACACACATATTAGCAGCCAGATGAAACCACAGCGCTGTTGTGGTTGAGAGTTTGATAGCTCCATTCAGTGCGGATGTGCAGATGGAGCAGGCTCTCAGGTAGAGTGCTGTGAGCTGAGCATCCCTCTGTGATTACATATCCTGTGTCTGCTGATAAGAGACTGTTTAACCTTCTGCCAATCACAACCACAGACAATATTTGCTTTTCTCCAGAAAGTTAAATCATGTGCAATTCTGCAGGCGCTGCACGGAATCTAATCTCTCTGGCCATAAAAACAAAAGCTGTAGCAGGACAAAGTTGTGTTTCAATTTCAGAGGAGATTAGTTTTTAGGGGGAAAAAATGGAGTAAAGCTCTGACTGACAGCCTTAATGTAATGACTCATACCAAATAAGTTGTATTATTAATATCCCATTGCTTGTTTAATCTTTTCACTGCATTCAAGAGGATCTGTGCTCCATTTAAGGACTTTCATGGACAAGAACAACACCAGGTAATTCAGTGTTCATAAATGTACACTGAAGTACGACAACAATTTTCCTGTGGGTAAAGATCAGGGGAATGTGATCAGCTTCAGCCTCATTTCTATTTATGATGCACGATGAACTCTGACCTGTTTTTCTAGCCTCATGAGTGAAAAACAAGAAAATTAAGTACAAGGAACATCTACTAATAGTGAAACAGCAGTATTTGCTCCATCTCCTGGTCATTTTTTATTTTATTTTATATTCAATAATTCAGCTCTTATGCAGGATATTGCCACATTGATTTACCTATTTTTTTATTTTTTATTTTATTTTTTTATTCAGTTAGGTAGGGCCGGGTTTTAAAATGATAAAGACATACCAACATTTTTAAAACCATTATGAACTCTTCCAGTATTAAAATATCTACAGGCCCTTTGTCAATGCTGGAAAATGACACAGAGAATGCTATGGGTAAACGGTAAAAAGGGACGTCACCATAAACTGAAATCTAACTATCTAAAAGCAACCTTTTAGATTTATAAAAAGACACTTTTCTCTCACCCAGGGTCAATCAGGGATTTCAGATACTGTATTCCAGATGGATGGCTGTCCTGTAGGGATTTATTTTATTTTTTGTGAAATGCACTTATTATAATTTATATAACATAAGATTATTCCTGTAAATAGATGTCACTGACAAAAAAAAAATCACCGAAATCTCCTGTTCAGGTGCAGCTAGAATGTAGTACAACTACTGCCATAAATAACACACTGTAATAGTTGACTGAAACGTCAAGGAGTTTATTCACATTAATTCATGAATGTGTTCAATGGGCTCAGATTCTTAGAAATGTCGTCAAATGCAGACTAAAAAAATAAAAGATTGTGAATTCCTACTGTACAAATGTGTTGAGATTGTGAATTCCTACTGTACAAATGTTTGATAGACTGAGGGTAAAGACAGGTTTGGGACTCCAGATCTATAGATATTGATACAAATTAAATTAATTGAATTGTGTTATTATTAACGATATTGGACTTCCTACAGCTGATTAAAACAAATGGCACAGACCTCTCAGCATAACATTTAGCTTTACTTAACCTGATGGCCGACCTACAACTCGCCTCTATAGACACACTGTACAACATATGCCCCGGCGATGTTACGTGCCCCGTGATCATGGTAAAGTGCAGGGTATCAGCCCTCGGCTGCTGCACTGTGACAGGCTGCAGCCCCCTCACATCATTACACACCATTACTGTTGGTAATGAAGTCAACAGCTCCCAAGCACAGGATACCCTCTCTGCTTTGTAACTCATTAAATCATCTAACATGAGAATAACCCAGGGCTCAATTATCAAGTCACTCAGCCAGTGTTTTCTCACCTCCCCCTCTCCCATGTTCTCTTCCTCCTCCTCTCCTCCCCCTCAAAACTGAAAACCATCAGGCTGGACTTGTTTTCTTACTCTGCATGATGATGGATTCCTAAATTAAGGGTATGAAAATACATCTCTATGACAACATTGTCTTTCTGAGTAATATTCAATGAAGGTGCCCACCACTAAAGTGATGTCAGTGCCCTGGGGCCAAGGTAATGTTGTATCAGTTGACTGAGTGCAGACAGGTTTTTAGATTCATTTGAAATATATTAACTTACAAATACAGAATTTGGATTTCTAATGTGCTGTAATGATGTGACAACGCAGAAATCTGCACAAGTGGAGGTCATCTATCGGAGGGTTTGCACTTTGTTCAGTGGGGAAATCCTCTTTTTTCACTCCTGGACTTTTATCACAAGGTCACCAAAAAATCCACCATCTGCTCTTTCACTTTCCTTCAACCTTTCAAGTCAGCCACCTGCCACACTCAGATATAAATGTTTTTAGCCTCCTGGGAGGAAGTCTGTAGATAAACATCAACTATATGAACACACCTATACTGTAGTAGATATATCCTGTCATCTTTGCCCCCCGCCCCCCCACACACACCAGAGTGTGGAGAGATGCTGTGGCTTTTCAATCAGTGTCACAACAGTGATTCCTACACTAAACTTAGCCTTTCACCTCTACCTGGTAATAGAAAATGAAACTTTCGTTTTTTGGGGGGAGGGGCTGAAACTGCTGAACAAAGATGAGAACAACACCACTGGTGAAGACAAATGCTTTAAGGCATCCGTGGAAGTTCAAAAAACATTTATTGGAACTACTAATTTACTAATCAATACATGGCAACATAAACATGGTCATCTCTTTTATTTGGCATCCTAACACGGCTCCACTCCTTACTTGACAACACAATTTTATCCACTGACCTTCAATTCTGTGCATTTGTTTGAGCTGTAGGCAGAAGGTGAAGCTATTGCGCATCATATCTGCTTCCGTATCAAGACACAGCTCATCTTGGCTGCACCGAAGCATTAAATTAGTGCAGTGACAGATACGACAAAGGGCTGTAGTTTGGTTTAATTGCCAGTAGTTAAATATGGTATGAGGGTATACGAAAGCTGGGCTGGGCGTGTTCGGGTCATAAAGCACTAGGAGCTGTCTTTGTGGAGCGGAGCAGAAAATCACTTCTCTGGGGGAGAATCCTTGACATGTTCCGTGACAGATGAAATCATTTCCAAAATAAAGCTCAAAGTCTTGGCATACAAATGATCTTATTTCAGCAAAAAAAAGAGAAGAAAACAGCCAAAAATATCTAGTACGGTTCTGATATACCGATAGTACCGCACATGAATGAGGCAACGTTTCAGTCCCTGTAGAACGGGGCTATTCTTGTCTGTAAAAATGCCCCGTCACATCAGTAACTTTTGCTGTGGAGTAATTAAGTTCAAAGATAATATGAGATTCCATCCTATTCATGAATCTTTAAGTGGGAAAGATCCGACTTTAAAATGCCAAGGACGGTGTCTGAGCTCAGTGTGGATGACTGATGGCCCAACAGTCATAATTGTGTCATTACCACCCTGTGGAATATCATCATTAGTCCCTGTGGTTTCTGCCATAATTAATGAATTGGGAATGACTGAGGGGATGACAGAGGATGAGGGTTTGTCTGTATTTGAACTCCGCCGCAGTATAGTCTTTAACTTTGAGTCAAAAAAAGAGGAGAAAGAAGAAATCATCAGAAAATCAGGCGTATCACAGCCAACGCATAAATTGAATTTCAATATTAATTTGCCCGCTCAAAAGACAACACCCTGCATGAACTAAAAATTAAATGTATACTGCTGTTCCTGTTATAAACCAAGCTCTGGCGTTAAACCCTACATTTCCTGACATTCCCATTACCCTTTTGACGTTTTTTTTCCCAGTGTATTTGTTCCCACATGGGACATCTCAGGTTCAACTCCAGTCAAAACACAAAACATTCAGTCTATGGACAAAGCAAAGCCACGGGCCAGTAAGCTCTCTGGCCTGTGGATTACCCACCCAATCTTCTTCAGCTCAGAAACCGTCAGGAAATTGAATAAGTATGGACGGATATCAGTGTGAGGAATGAGGTGAGGGAGCAGAGCCGTGCCAGTGCTGGAACACATGCAGTATGTGTACTGCAGCTAGTTAACGTGGACGACGCCAAGATGAGAATCTAAGATGACGGACTTAGTCAAGAGCAAAATACCTCACACACACACACACACACACACATCCACCGTCTGTCATTCAGAAAAGGCTATATTTCATTATATTGACCTTCAGCCAGAATGCTCACCTGCTGTGACGCCAGCCAACCTTGTTCCAGTGGAGCCCGGCGAGCTTAGTCTGTCCCACCACCGCTCTCAGAGAACGTTCACTCTCAGACACGTCTTACTTTTCTCGCCCTCCATGTTCAGATCCTGCCTCCAAACACAGCTTTTCTAAACAACAGTGTCTTTCATCAGTTCTTTTCCTCATTACAGCTCAACAACAAGGCTTATTGAGACGAACGTAACAAGCTAACGTCCAGATCCTGCAAATACTTACATCGACTACTCCTCAGTTTAAACGACCTGTAGGCAATTAAAATGGGTTTTAATGGCACAGTTGAATATTTAATTATGGAAGTAGCAGTTCTACAGCATGAACGAAGTAAACGATCCACTAGAAGCCGATAAAGAATATCTAAAAATAAAGTCGTTTTGGTTTTGAATGCACTTACAGTCATTTCAAAAGTCATTTTGTTTGATCGTTATGGTTAACGTCACTTCTTCTAACACAATAATATTCAAATGTTCCTTTACCAATCATGTGAGTTCATATACATTTCATTACATGGCCACAGCAATATTTTTTATATTAACAACACAAATCTGAAGTTTTAGGAGGACTGGGTGAGTTGTTTTAAAAAATCTCTCTGCCCTTTGTTTGAAAGTCATTTCTCTGGATCTCACTTACTTTAATTGTTTCTGGGGCTCACATCAACCAAGGTGTAAAAGTAATAGAAGCCAAGAAGCTGAAGCAGTAGCTTAAATAATTAAATAGTAAAGATTGTTGAACATCACAACATAATGTTGCTCGTTTTCAAAGTTTGAAATTTAAATTGAAATAAAAGGCATGTGATAACCATCTCTGTTATAAATGTTGAATTTACTATTGTGAAAACTGTGAAATAAATGCCACAGTCTCAGGGAGGCCGTATTGTTTTTGTGTTGCTCTTTATTGCGTCTTTGTTTCAGCAGCATAAAGGCTAACATTCCCATGGTAAAGCTGACAAGTTACAGGAGGCTTGAGCCCAAACAGTGCCAATTACATTTTAATGCCACTGAGTGAGACCCCATTCATCCAGCAGCACTTTCAACGGCCGCATGGGGCTGATGGACACCACTGCACACATCCTCGCAGACAAGTTGAGATTATCTTAACTGCTCACAATCACTAGATGAATTACTTTTCTCTGAGGCTGTCAGTACACACGTGAGGTTTCAAAACTCATTTGTAGAAACATTTATAGCAGTAGCTTCATATAACACCTCTGTGCCACACTATGGATGTGTATTTCTATTTTCTGTTCCCTGGTGTTGTAATGTGTGACCAGACTCAGCAAGGAAAAGTAAGCACAAGCTGACAGTTTAAGAAGATTAGCTGTAGCATCAGGGCAGGTGCTGCACCCTGGGTGGAGACACATCATGTCTTTGGAAGCTTATCTGAAAACCCAGGACCGTCTCTCTCTCTCTCTCTCTCTCGCTACCTTTCTTTCTTACCCGCACACATTCATCCACACACACATACAGAAACACATCTTTTACTTCGTGAACTCTTCAGGCATGTGCTACACTGAGCGAGCTCATTTCCCAACATGGCTGGAAAGGATTTTAGGTTTTCACTCCCATGGATCTCTGTGCTCATCCGTTTGTTTGTAACTGCAGCTTCCCAACATCCGTCTATCTCTGAATCTGTCCCACTGCGACAGCCAGTGTATTTGTTCACCCCGAGCAGAAGCCAAATGCCTGACTCATTTCAGTCAATCATCTAACTGACCATAAAAGCATTCTAATCTGTCTGAGCAACGTGGAGACACAAGCTGGGTACAGTCCAGGACAAATGAATTAGAGAACGCTGACAATAAAACCAACGTTCAGGCTGTCTGTTTTAAAATCAACAAACTGTGCGCCCACAGCTGACACGGTTTGGATTTTAGGAAGTAACAAGATTCTAAGAACGCTGTCTGAGAGGAGGCCAGGAGAAACAAAGTGGGTGGATTTTAAGTGTTGATGCGTACAGTATTTTATAAGAACTATCAAAAGTTCCCCCTTAAAGATCCTGATCTTTATTTTCAGTTACCTAAGAACAATTCCAATGCCTCCTACACAGACACCTCTCTCACTGTCATAGGGTGGAAAGAAAGAATGTTAACCAGTGACCAAAACATACAAATGTGTGTAAAACTATATATATATATATACAGTTTATACATATATAAAATGTAATACCTTCTAACCTAAGATGTTTTTTCAAATACTATTATATATGTATTAGTAAATAATATTCATTTGTCAAATAATTTTTAATTAGTATTTTTGCATTTAAGATACAGAAATTGGTTGATTAATAATTTTTCTTTTTTTCAGAACACAAACCAGTGACCTTCTGCCTGTAGGGTCAGATCTCTAAACACCACATTAGCATGAAGTTCACAATTTGATCCTTCGACCCAATATGTCTACAGATTTATTAACAATACTCGCTTTTTTACCGTCTCCAAATATTCTGCTCACACAGTGAATCGTCTTTGCCTCTTCGGTTAGCTCTTTCCCGACCACCACATCAGCATGACGGACAGACATCGATTCCAGCCACTCAACAACCTTACTAACTCTATAGATTTCATGTAAAACACTTCACAGGCAGACACTCGTGTTACTGAGCCCACTGGTGGCACTGATAGTGGGCTTTTAAGTGAATTTATTGAGCTAATTTTCAATTACTGCCACTCAGTATGACACAGATGCTCCAGCTGGAAAACTTAACATGAATTGTCCTTGCAGAATGTCAAAGCAATTCTTCCAATAAGTAAAAAATTTAGTAAAAAAAATATCAGAATGTCAAAGCAATTCTTCCAATAAAGAAAATAGTAAAAAAATACGTTGGGTCAAAATATTTTTTCTAAACATCTTTTCTAATGAGTAATATGTATTTCTTGAATTTTCTATCAACTAGAAACGACTTTGTTCATACAGAAGCTAACACAGAAACAAAAAAGAAAAGGTAGTAAAACTACATCAACGTTCTCTGAGTCACAGCCATCGATAAACGACATGTTCAATAGCAGGGATCCCCAACCTATTTTGTAACAAGGACTGGCTAGTACCGACTGGTACCCAGGACCAGTGGCCACTGTGCCATTGTTGAAGGATCATTAAATAAACATTAAGGATAATTAAATTCTAAATAATAATAAAAATAAATACTTTGTTCTGTTAGTATTTGACTCTGAAAGGACCAGATTAAATTGGTAAAATATTGATTCTTTCACTGCAGTCTAGTACCAAATGGCCAATGAATGTGTACCAATATATTATATTTCATTTTTAAGTTAGTGATACATTGGTTTTAATTTAATTTGTTTACTTAAATATTTACTTTACAATATGTGAATAATACACCTTCAGTTATATCAACAAGAAGATAAGCAAAAGGAAAGACAGGCATCAACGTTTACTATTCATTACTACCAATTAATAGTATATTTTGTATATTTTGTATAGTAATAAGAGTGAGATTTTATTTTTCCATAAATAAGCAGCCCGATATATTTAAAATTTAAAATTTGTGCCAAATTTCCAAGTATTTGTTGAGATTTAAAAAGGAAGGAAGTAGAAGGGTTAAATACCCTGAGCCTTCAGCAGGTATGAAGTGTAGTTCAGGGGCATCATAAACTTCCTCTCCCCGATAATCTCTGCTAAAGCGACAATCCCTGAAGCCAGAGCCTGCACCGAATCTAATTGAGAGCAAGCTGAACAAACAAAAATACCACACTCTTTAGTGTGATGTGCTGTCAAAGCACTGGGACTTAATGTTATTACACCAAAAAAACCATCAAACTGTAGGTCAGACAAACTGCCAACGAGTGCAGCTCTGAGAAATGTGAGATGGAGAAATACAATTCTGAACACAAAGGCATGGCTGGTGAAGAAAGGTTTCTGTTCCAGTGGACAGGACACAACAGGAGCTAATAGGGACCATTAGTGTGTTCAGAGTGACCCAGGAGGGGCTTTCCTGGCAGCAGGAGAATTCTCCTGAAAGTCCCCTGTGGGAACATTTCTATGGAAATAAGCTCAATTCTGAATATGTGAAAACATTTGCCTCCACTTCAACAGACTTAAAAGCTTTTTCCAAATGTGTTCAAACACAATGAGTTCCACGGCTGAGTTGTGGCGACAACATCTTTGATGATTAACCATGGAGGAGGAAGAAAGTGCAGAGAGCAGGCTCTCGAGAGGTCGTAGAGTGAGAGATCGTTTGAGGAAATGAGCCCACGTAAATCTGTGCTATGAAACAAATGTACATGCACCGCGAGGCTGCACTATTATTATACTAGGGCTTCATATACTGTTCTCTGTGGTAGCAACCGTCCATTTGGGAGAAGGGTTCCTCCAGCACTCGGCTGGGAAACAGGGAATTGTGTTGTTTGTTCTGGGCTGATGCAACCGTTTTCAACATCAGCAATAGGTGCAACCTTATCTTTATTTAGAGCATCATTGTCTCAACAGTGTTGGTGCTTCAGGCTGCAATTACCAACACATTGTCAACGATAAAAACGATTACTAAATAATTAGTTTTTCTCAACACCATTCACTTTCAGCTAATTTCCATCTTCGTAGATTGACACTGGCGACGACATACATTTGTGATATTTGTTAAAACCAGGTTGCTTTCCTGATGCAAGTGGTCTGCATTATTTCGTCTTGGGACAATTAGTGTAAAGGAAGTGTGTCCAGGAAGAAATATTTTAAAGTTGAATTGTCCCTCTGTCACTGTGGTCATTATTTGAACCTGTACCTCTCCTTATGTTATGTGCACTGCATTCCTAGGGAGGTTGCATTAAAAAAAGTTTCTTGGTAAAACTCGTTTCCTAATTTTAAATGTATGTGTGCAGGTAAGATGATCTCAAATTTAGATTAGATTAGCATCACATTCTGAGACACTGGTCTAAAAAGAAAAAATGCATCAGTCTATGTTATAACACTGAGCTTAAGAAGAATTAGAGGTGAATGTTTTATCAACCACTGTAGATATACAGTCAGTTACACACAACTAAATTCGTCCTCTACATTTAACACATACCTGAGGAAGGGTCATCTTCCCCTTGCATCTGTCTATGCAAAAAAATGTCAGACGCTACAATATGTGTGACCGATTAGACACTAATATATTTAGATTTGACCATCAGTGAATGTCACCATTACTTCCTGATGGCCGATGCCAGTTAGTGAGCATTGGGTGATACTAATGTTCATATGTTCAGATGCATCAGTAAATTAATAATTATCGTTATTGCTTTTTGACATATATTCATTTAATTCACAGAGACACAAACGTTTAATTTTGACTGAGGTACCTGGAAAAACCCACACATACAGAAACAACATAAAAACTTTAAAGAAAATCAGGAAATATCACTAACCACGGTTTGTGGAGTTTGACACCTATGACATCATCATGGTAGTGCCGTCCATTAGCCTAGAATTATGTTTGATAGAATGTTACGTATATCAGTAGTGTTTACTGTGGCTATGTGAAAAGGTGACGCCTATACTGATGATACTGAGCCTCAAATGCACACACAGCTGGTAAAAGACAGACGGTGAGGCTCTGTTTTACGACTCTAAGTGTTGACAAGTCGGATCAATAGAAACCACGGATTTCTCCCCATGTTTCTTCAAAGAGTATAAGATATTTCCTAGCTAGGAAGAAGCAGGAGGTGTCAAAACAACCAGACTGTAGAGCTCTGGATCAGACTGATGTCAGACCATGTACAGTTTCATTTCATAATGGAAGAAATATTCACAGGGCTCGGCATGCAAACTGAACATATCATCCCACATACACCCACACATTTACAACCGTAAAATTGTCTTAAACAACTCACAACCCGATCCTGGCGTACTGTACATGCTGCAGGTCACAGAGTATTTGCTGTAAAGATTATGTTCCCCAGTCCTCATAACAAATATGTATTTGAAATAGTACATCTCACTAAAAATTAGTTTCAGACTACTATACAATAAATACAATAAACATGAATTAAAAATTTCAAATCTTAGGGTTAGTACTTGCAGCAATTTCCCTTTGAACTTCCTGCCTTAAAATGCAGCAAAGACAATACAGGAGATCCACGTTTTTTCATTCTGACCTATGGCGGTAAAACTAGCCAACTAGTTCACATAGGAAGATTACAGGAAGTCCTAGATTACAATGTGACCACTGTGTTAGCATAGGTGAGTGACAAAGGCCGACACCCAGAAAAAAACAAGTTACACTGCACTGTAGGAACGGAACCTCTAATATGTTCTAACCTTCTTTTTCAAGAAACCTTGAAGAATTGATTTTACTAATCATGACTGAACCAGGGACGACCATGATACTTGAAAGGACAAAGCAGTACCGGATGAATCAGTGCACAGTATTAAGTTAAATATTGAGCAGGTAAATGTAGCGTCACTACAGTGTCTTTTCAGTGACATATCACTTACAGTGCTAAATCAGAATATGTTACCTTTTTAATACACTGTAATATAACCTGTTCTGGGACAATTATTGGTCACGTCTCGTGACCCAAATGAATAGATTAGGAAAATGAATTATCCTGTTTACACTCAATCGGTTTCTGATTTGATCCAGTGTTTTGGCAATGTGGACATGCAATTATCCAACTGTGCAGTTTTTATAATTAGTTGCACAGCACCATGATAAGAGGGGTGGGTGATGGAGGGAAGGGGTGGTGGTGGTGGT
>NW_007585109.1:895182-899877 GCF_000523025.1 Cynoglossus semilaevis | reverse complement strand
CCTCTGCTGATTACAAGAATAATCACATATCCATTCTTCCCTGCGTTAAAACATTCATGAGGACATAATAATCACATTACGAGCTTAGAGACAGAGCCAGACATGATCGGCAACAGAACAATTTAATTTGCAGTGCCGCAAACTGACTGTTCGGATATCAGTGACATCCCATCTGACTGTGGAGATTTGTTTATTGATCCAATAAAATAATAAAAACATGTAATTCCCCCAATCTGCTCAGTGAGGCGTTCTCCCAAAGCGAGTTTGGGATGAGAGTACAGTAAGAATGAGGCCGTGTCAAACAACGACGCACTTTACACCAGGATTACAGCTAATCCAGTCACAATAGAGACTTTAAGATGCTCTAAAGGAGCAAATCCCAAATGTGGATTTTGTTAACTTTGGTTCTACATTTTAAACAGTAGACAAAACAACTGGCAGCAACACTGGGTGAATGTCTTTGTTACTGCACATCAAACACAAGCACACGGACAAGTCGTACATTTTCAGTATTTTTCATCTGACCTAATGAAGGGTGCAGTGAACGCCAGGCAAATCCTTCACTCTGCAGAACAGCCACTCTCCAGCCTCTTCATCAAATGAGGTCATTAGCTCAATCACAAGTCCCAGCTACATATAAACAGTAGTCGAGAGCAAATCCAGCAGGCAGAAAACGTTTAAATCAATCTTATTCACATCAACAGTATACAGCTCTACAGCTTTATTAATGCTGAGAGATTTGTACAAAGAACAGACTCTTCAATTAATTAATCATATTTATATGTGATTATTATTTTATATATGAATATACTATGTATTAAAATTGTAAAAGAAAAAATGACTGGATCTATATACACAGATATGTTACAATAATCTTCATATAATGACGGTGTTCCTCTTTTCTTTAGCTGATTTTTTTAATGCTATGTTAGATTCCGCTCCTATTTTAAACCCATCTGACCCTCAGTGGTCACACTCACAGACTGTTAGTGCCTCACATCTACAGCCAATTGTCTTTTCCATCTGAAATCACTGTAGCTTCTGCAGGACCTCTTTGTAGATGGAAAGATAGAACTTTATTAATCCCTCGGGAATTCCCTTCCAGAAATTAAGGATATTTCTCAACACTTTCACTAAAAGCGTGAAATCTTTCTTTTTTTTCTGGCTTGAAGCAAAACTGCTGCTCTCTCATCTGAATCTCTATTCTTCTCCTTCCTTCACAACCTTTTTATGATGTCTCTATTTTGTAGATGATTGGCCAGTGATGCTGCATCTCTGCAGAGCACCACTGATTTTTTTTTTATATATTGATAATGTATAACCCTAACCCTAACCCTCTCTCATTCACTTTTCTTTTTTTTTTCCAAAGTCCAACAATAAATTAAAGCCTAAAATAATATTATTAATTTTCTTTTTTCAGTGTAGGCTCGTAAATGTCCCATGTGCTTTGTCTCAGACTGAGATGCAGAAATCTTGGTCCTACCTTCACAGTAAGTCGAGTCCCCATGGATGGAGGCGTAGCCGCTCTTGCATTCACACTCTGCTTTAGTATTCCTGTTTTTACACTCAGAGTTTTCCCCACAAATGAGTCCCTCAGCACAGAAGTCATAACCTGAAACAAAGAAGCCTTAATTTACTTTGGTCCTAAAATTTGCTCTTTGCGAATGCAGACAAAAATCGTGTACAGATCCTCAGAAGCAAACACATAAACACGCACTGAAAAAACAACAACATCCAAACGAGCAAATATACCAATGCGTAACCTTGTTCCTGTCAAACGGCTGTGCGAATGACAACGCACCTGATTTATCGTGTTGAGGGCTGCAGTGGATTTGCTGCAGTAACATATACATTTATTTTCATTTCATATACGCACACTGACACACACACACACATACTCTCACACACAGGCCCAAAACATGCTGATCGTGTGTCAACCTGGTGGTAGATGTCATCAATCCTGAACACAGTAACAAAGTCAACAGTCCGTTATTTTGTGTTTGAATGCACTGACTTTAAAGAAACGTTCCAAGGGCAAAGTGCACCTTGAGCAAATGTGCGTGACTGTATTATCAACTGACAGAAACCGTCTTTTTGTTTGAACAAGATGTGTGTACGCTTTGATGATACTGACTCTACCTACATATTTCATGAAAATATATTTAATCAGTGGTAGGCTCTGTTGAATTGTAATAGAATAAAAACAATGTGCATGAATTTTGGTCAAATTGATAAACCTGTCTACTGTGTTCTATACAGTTCTGAAATTTCAAAAAAAAATTCAACCCATTAAAAAATATCAGTCAGATTAGGTTAAAAGAAATTATGTTTAAAAGAAAATAGGTTTATGGTAGAGGTAAATAGTTAAAAAATGAAGGAGAAGAGAACAGACAGACAGACAGAGACATGTCCGTCTCCTGCTCTGCTCTGAGCTGATGTCCCTCATCACGTCGCTGTAATGAGTGACAGACTGGCTGCATATGGAAACTCAGTGAGGATTGATGAGGATGGAGATGTGTATTCATCCTTTTTTTATCTTCGTCAAGAGCAACATTACAGTAGCTGATAAGACATGCTAAGAGAGTATAGCATGTACTTAGTGTGTAGTGTGTAAAACTGTGACATTCTGAATGTCAGGATCCTTACTCTGAAAAGACATTTTTTAAGTTCATCTTATTTCCTGCCATCCTTTTTACCTTAGTCTGATCTTTTTTATTTCCCCCCTTTCTCTTAATAGACATAAATCTATTGAATATGCCTTTAATTCTGAACATCTCTACCTCTCACGTCCTTCCTACTTCATTACATGCAAAAACCTGTCTATTTTAGATGGCACTCTACAGCCGTTAATCGGTCTACAGTCTTTTGTTCCTGTCCAACCCTTCACACAGGTACAAACCCATTTTCCTTGTTTCATTTTACTTTAATAATTTTCTCTGAATGTGGTCATCAAAGTGAAAATGCTAAATCAGTACCATAGGTACTGTGTTTTTCGTAATGGCTCCACTGCTGTCGGCCCCTTATATTTTGTTTATTAACTGTATTTACTAAATTACTGATGACTATTTACCCACAGCACCACACTGCCAAAGCAGTGGGGTTCGGGCAAATTGGCATAGGAGCAGACAGACCAATCTGCTTTTTTAGGCATCGCAGCCAAGAAGCATTTATTCTAGTTGGAAAAGAAGAGAGAGCATTTGTGGTGAAATCAAATAGCAGGCGCTCACTTTCAATCAGGATTTGCTAGGCGGCCAAAGGTGTTTGGTTCATGTACTTCCACGGCCAAATACAGAGTGATGTGTACTACTGCAGTGACTGAATTAAGAAGTGAGACGTACCTCTACAGACGTTGCAGCATCTGCCCTCAGGTAAGATCTGCTCACTGACTGTGCAGTTGATCTCCGGGCAGGTTTCTGTAATTTTCTCCATCAGGCCGTTCTGTGTGGAGACAAAAGAGAGTGCAGATATGGAGTCATTCTCAGGGTGTGTCATGATAAGTATATGACAATTGTTTTGTAATGGGAAAATAAAGAAAAAATCAGAAATAGGATAGAGATCAGAAGTTAAGAGATAACACAGTTCCCTGTCTGGGTCAGGTGTGGAGTTACTGCTTCAAAGTGGAGGCCTTTTTGGGTCACCAGTGAGAGGGAATTGCAGTAGGAGATAGACAGATTGATCGGGGCAATTTTTGACTCTATCATCTCTCACACTAACAGATATTCTCATGTTTTGTAGCCATGATGGAAAGAATGAGGTCAGAAATAAAAGCTGCCAAAATGAGTTTCCACCACAGGGTGGTTTGGGTGCTACAGCTCCATGATGAGGTGTAGCCGGCATGCAGTATGAGTCTAGGATGAACCTTGATCTAGACCTAGAATAGAGACCACATCCCTTGGCTGGTTGTGGGAGTGCAGAGAGAGGTTGGTGAGAACAACACAGCAGAAGATCACCTGACTTCTCTGTTGACTTTCAAAACACATACAAAAAAAAAAAAGGAATGGGAGGCCAAACTGGGCCTTGTTACCAGGAACGGACTTCATATTTTGGAGGTGCATTCAGGTCAATGAAAAATGCATGGAAAAGTATTTGCACAGTGGACATAAATATGGAAGTAGCTGCACTGGGCTGTGCATGCACATACAAAACAAAATACAAATGAACCAATGGAACGTTATCCCTCAAAGACACTGTCTGCTAATGCTAGCACACAGGCTAAGTCTAGTTAAAACATCCTGCTGCTGACAAAACACATTTAGATTTGTCTGCATGGCCTTTTTATTAAATCATTTATGAATAAAGGCAAGTCTTTTCCAAATTAATGAAAAATAGAGACTTAATAAGCATTTGATGAGCGCCACTACCTATCATTAATCATGACAAAAGATTATTTGTGGAAAATTAGTTTCTGCCTATTAGTATTGCCACAGGTCTTTATGGGTTTATTATCGTCATGAATTAGTAGATTAAAAAATGATAAAATCTTCAGCCCTTTTTTAGAGAATTAAAAAAAGCTGTGAACAGTGAGCACGTGGAAAAGGGAGGACAGAGCAGAAGCAGCAGTGGTGAGGACATGGTTGCTGTGAGAGTGAAAGTCAGTAGTAATGAGCAGCAGGAAGACAGTGGCAGTGCATGTGGTGGCAGCGAGGCAGGATGTGGGTAGAATGAGTCCGGCAAGAAAATAAAAAAGAATAGAAA
>NW_007585109.1:891289-894947 GCF_000523025.1 Cynoglossus semilaevis | reverse complement strand
CTCCTGTGTCCTGTTCAAAGGTAACTACATACAGTACAGCAGTCAACCTTTTCTTTCGTTCTCACCTTGTGTATTATAAGGATGAGGGAACAGAGCCCTGGTTCAGCTACAAAAACCTCTGTGAAGGATGACTTTAATTGCTTAAACAAAGCTAACCAACCTGATGTTTCTGCTACTGTGAGGCTAATAATAAATACTACATAAGGAGTCCACTGTGTTGGGCTTTGTAAAGCAATTACATTCGCACTCAACGCTAGTTTTCTCTCAAAATTACTTTTTTTCCTCTTTAAAGATAAATAGCCTGTGAAAAAAACTGTGTTCTATACTAAGCTGGAATAATGACTTTAATTACAGCCCACACAGTGAAGAATCGCCAGCTCTAATAAGGGCTAAGTCCAGCAATGTTCATAATTTCTCCTAATTACCTGGCTATCTCTGCAGATCACAGAAGAAAAAAGGCAAATTAAAGAGACTGGGATATGAAAGGAGGACTTTAAAGAAACTACAGGTTAATTAAATAATACACTGAGGAGGCCGCACAGAGAACACTCTGTACATTAGTGTTGTAATAGCAGTGTTTTGTTGACTGTAAAGCGTAGCCCTGACGATGAATTGTTTAGAAAGGTTACCTTGCATTTCCTGCAGCCTCTGGATAAGAACCGCTGTCCTTCAGCCAGGGTCTGGCCCATGTAGGAGCATTTAGCTGTGGAAGGAAAAGAAAAAGAGTAATCAACACTTGGGCCACAAGGTGGAAGAGTGGTTAGGGCTCTTGTCTCACAGCAAGGAGACCATCGGTTCAACCTCCAGTGGTAACTGATGACCATCCTTTATGTCACATATTTCAAACTTGAGGCCCATGGACCAAAATCCAGCCCTCCAATTAATTTTATGTGGCCCACCGGTGCGTACCATGCATATGGTTGTCTTAAAATAAGTCAACAGTGAAGAGTTTATACTCATGTTCACAGAAAGATGGGGGCCTGTTGTCTTCAAATGAGGTGGGTCGACGTGGCTTCCGTATGAGACATGCCTTTTGTTACTTTTTTAATTTATTTCAACCAGGAAACCATTTGCACCAGTTCGTTCAATAAATGCGAATCTTCAGCCGACACTTAAACTGTGATTTAAAGTCAGACCATTGAGTTGGACACCTTTGCTTTATGTCATTGGTAAGTTCTCCCAGTGTGTTGACAAAACATGTCAACACCTACAGTATGTATCAGACCATGTGAAAGAGACAACATCCCGATGTCAGCAATGTGTGTTTCGCTTAGTATTCAAGTTCCCTTCTATAGTCCAAAAACATTTCCCAGAATCCCTGCTGGGATCATCTTCCCTGACCACAGGCATGGACAGAACTAAGTGGTACCAAAATGGATGAATGAAAGACTTACATAACACCCCTTAGTTTAGTATTTTAGAGCAGACTATTTTAGCAGCTCCATCAAAGTTGCATTATATTTTAGTCAGTTACAGTGTTTGGTAGTGACTGGGTTCCAATATGGAGCAGAAAAAGTTTTCAGACAACTTCTGCCTAGTTAATAAGAGTCGATACAAACTTGGCCAGCGTGCATAAGTAGGGAGGAGATGTGTCAGTGCATTAAGAATACAACAGAGCAGGCCATTCTACATATTCCTTTGGCAATAACAAAAAAAAAGGAGGAAAATAAAGCAGGATACGGAGTCCTGCTTCTTCCCTCTCCTCTTCTCTCCAGGGTACCAGACCATGGAGCTCTCAAGCCTCAGCTCTGGAGCTGCAGCTCCCTCGTTCATCTTTGCCAAAGCTCTGATGTTCACAGGGGAGAAAGAGGGAACGAGCGCAGGGATGACGGTAACAGAGGAGGCCTGGATTTATTAAAAGATGGACTATACTTCAGGGACTTACTGGGAGAGGAAAGGAGACACCAGTGTCCATTGGGCTGTGAGACACACTTTGATTTGTGTACCTCGTACCTGGTGGGGTGTTTCCTTTTCTGTTTCAGTTACAATCAGACTTCAGTGATCTGTGCTCCCATTCTCCTCCGCCAACAAAACAGGCTGGTTATTTATTAACCTTACTGGAATGTAGCTACTGTCCGGTGAACATAAACATCACTTGTTTTGTTTCGGCCGTTTTTGCCCTGATGTAGACACCATCAATGTCTCTGGTTTCTTCTGCTCACTCCAGTTATTAATGGGTAGAATGCAATTGTACGAAAACACTGCCAAAAAATTAGGTAAACTTCATAAAGAATATAGAATAAAATCTTTAATAGTAGAGAAAACTACTATTAAAGAAAACTTTTTAACTTCTTTGAAATGGTCATTTAACTATGCATGCTTTGAAAGCTTGTGTGATCAAACAAGCAACAAGTCATTTATTCATTTTCACATATTTATTTAGTTTTTTATTCCACCTCCAGTCAACATTTAATATAATAAAAATAAACTTGTTTTAGAGACAAATGTTGCTTCAAGAATAATACTACTTACGTCGGCAGATCTTGCAGCAAGTTCCCTCAACGTGCACGGGAAGCGAGTCTTCGGAGCAGTTTGTGGGAGGACAGAAGATTCTGCGCAACTCGACCACACCATTCTGTAAAAATATATATATATATATTTGTTGTTTTGTTTTTCTCCTTCAATCAGGATTCAAAACCAATCATGAGGCATGTGCTTATTTCATTTTGAGTTTTCAGGAATGCTCTGAAACCAATTTACTCTCACCTAATGTCTGCTGTTACAGTGACAGATGTGGTTACATGTTCCAACAGTTAACTAGACCTGACTTATGGCAGCTTTCTGTGCAGCTTGACCCAGATAGAAAAGTCATCACAAGGCAACATGGTCCCCAATAACAGGTTCATCTTTGAGTAACGGATGTCTGATACTGAAATTGAGCGGGCCGCTGATAACAGCTACTTATCCTGGCCCTGAAGGACTGCTTTCATATTTTAGACTGATATCTTTCTCTGTCGTGTCCCTTCATTTGGTGAATCATTGGAAATGCCCCCCCCTCCCGCTCCCCCAGGATTCAGCACTTATCAGTTAATGTATGTCTACAGGGGCACATCAGAGCAAATAAACTCCTCCCTGTGCTTCATGTGCAATGAGGCAGCAAGTCCAATTCCCAAGGGACCGGGATGGCCTGTATCAACACATTTTCAAATTCTGACTGCCGTGTGAAGTGCGGGCATGGAAACCTATTAGGAAGGGAGTTATTATGGTGCAGGCAGGAGGCAAAGCAACAAGGAGTTGTGATAATGAAATTACAAAGTCAAGCTGTAAGAGTAGAGGGCTGCAGTGACTGAATGTAAGGAGAAAAGTCTTACGTCATTTCACTGCAGTGGCTCCCAAAGCCTTCATGCTGTGGCCGCCTTCTGTAGGGGCTAATGTTGAGCCCCGCAACGACAACATGCTAAAGCTTCAAAACTGAAGTGGTTCCCAAATAGTGGTTCCCAACCTAATATTTTTGCATTGGGTAATTGTTGACACGCCTCCCTTCCTTCAATGTAAACACCAATTTTAAAAAAGTTTTTTTTTTTTTTTTTTTCCAAACATGCACATGATTTACACTGGTATGTCACAATCATTCAAGATTTTGACATGTAGTTTGACAAAATTTTGCAAAACAATGTTAAGCACATTAAGGTCATTTAAGAGATCATATAAATATCAC
>NW_007585109.1:866436-891241 GCF_000523025.1 Cynoglossus semilaevis | reverse complement strand
CTTGGCCAAAGCTGCTCTTTTTTCCATTATTGTTACGGTTAATTAATTGGAACGATGAATTCATGAATTTGTTCCATATAGATCATTGCATGGTTGGATCCTTCATCACTGCCTAATAATCAATTGTGCATACAAATCATACAAATTATCAGCAGTAATATGTTTCTATTTATGTGACAAAAAAGTAAACCTGAAAATGTTTTAAGTTCACATTCTTTTATTTTAAGTTAAGAATAATACCAGATCCATGGACACTGACCTTACACGCACAGTTCCTGCAGTTCTCAGGCTCTTCCCAAAGCTCTTGATTCCTGTACACCATGTTGTTGGCACTGCAGGTCCTCTCACAGTGACAGCCCTCCAGCTGGGTCAGTCTGGACTCTGCATAGTTCAGCTGCGTCAAAGAACAAAATCACCAGAGTCACCAAACAAAACCAAAATCTCCAGTCCTTTAACCTGGTGGATATCAAACAGGTGCTCCAAAAGAAGGAAAAAAAAATTAAATCACCATTCGGCTCAGGCTCCAAACCTCAGGCTACAATCTATTGTGAAATGACAGACAGGACTGACAACTCCCATCCTGCCACAGCCCTTTCATTCCTACAAAATGATAAATCTTTCTCCCGCGTCTTCTTTCATCATCAGTATTCTCCACTGTTGCCTCCTGACATGGGCGATGCATCTTTGACTGACAGAAGTCAAAAGACAATGTCACTGGGTGAGGACAGAGAGGGAGGGATGTAACAAGACATTTAACTTCAGAGCTGAATTTCACAATCTTGTCTTTTGTCTCTTAACAGCTGATTAACGTGCGCTGACTGTTAACTGAATGGATACCAAGTAGCGCAATCTCAGCTGAAATTTAATAATGAATAAAAACAATACCCCAAACACCTAGCTCATTGAATAATTTAAATTTGGACAATGCAGACATGGTGGAAAAATATATATATAAAACCTCCAACCTGCCTCCACTTCCACTGATAGATTCTGCTACAGGGCCACATTGTCAGAAAGACTAAAAAATAAAAGCAGCCTTTCCTATAAAGTAAAATCCTGGTTGAATCGAGGCTGTGTTCTTCCTCTGGAGACGTTCCAGCTGGCCACTGTGTCACACATTCAAGTCATTTGTTGGTACAGCATAAAGAAAACTACATGCTAATGTGATTGAGCACCGCTCACAGACATGGGCCAGGAATTCATTGTCACTGGGATGCTTCAAAAGTGCTGTCTGCGTTTGTATAATGCAAAAAGGAGGCCATTCATCAAGTTTGTGCAGTGAGATTTTCAGGTCTCTGGGTCAAAGCTAGTAGACTATGGAAATGTACATAAACGTAAAGGGTTTTGATTAAATCTAAAAGACACTGATATAAATAATCACATTTTGGTGAGTACATTAAATCAACTGTCTGGAAACACCTGGCCAGACATTAACATTGACTGAATTAGTAATAATAATTTAAAAAGTCTAAATCTAAAAAAGATTTTCACTGGTCCAACTGATGGACAAGGGTCCAAACATCAATGTCCACAACAGCTTTAATAATTAAAAAGTTAACGAAACAGGTAAGACCCTGACAGCACTCGAGAGATGAAGATCAGGAGCAAGGAGTTTCATAAACAATTCAAAATGACATTCCTCCACTTACTGGATATCAGACCAGGCACAGGACATGAGGACAAAGAATAAGAACACGGACTAGAGGCAGCTGGAACAACCAGCATGAAACCTCAACCACACAGAACACTGATCCTACCAGGACTGAGTGCAGGAGGGAGGTCTGTTTACAGAGAGCACCAGGTGATGTGAATGAGACTGATGACACAGACACACGCAGAGGAAGGGAACCAGACAGATGTAAGATGAAATGAAAATAAAATAGATATTTAACCCTCGGATGAAATGGATGAAGTGTTTAGGCCTGCGTTTTTACAGAAATATTATCATGTCGTGTCATTGGACTCAAAATATTCTAAAGCCAAACATGTAGCAAATATCTCTGATGTGACGCTGTCTCTGCAGTGTGCAGTGCTCTGTTCACAGGTGAAACAAATATATGGTTGGAATGTAAGCAATAACATGTTGAAAACTTGTTTACTTGGATTTTCTCATGCTTAAATGAGGAAACTCTTCTTTTATCACCCAGCGGAGAAACCAAACCTATCAAGCCACGATGTGCGCTAACCACACTCTGGTCTAATGATTAGAAAACCTAAAAAGCTCTGACATCAGTAAATAAACACAACCTCAAATTAAGGCAGCATTTTAATGATTAACCAAAATCAAAAGGCTCAAACTTTGAAGCAGACATGCACTGCATGCATGAATATCTCACTTCGTTTTGCTAATGCACGGGTTCAATGGTTTAATCATGCCGGCCTGTTTGGTATTCAGACAGGATCATTTCATATCTTCTTCGACGTGCCACTTCAATCCATACTCAGTTTCGACGAGCCACTTCAATCCATACTCATACTCAGTTTCTCAACTGAGAAAAACAATCACATTCTCTCAGCAGACGGATGAAGGGGCTCATTGTATGTTTCTTTAATAACAATGTAGTTCAGCCTTTTATGCACTATATGTCTTGATAAAGATGTAAGAAGTAAGACAAAGTGAGAGTTGGATAAAAAGTTCACATTATACAAAACAACAGCAGTTAAAAGAACCATCTGTCTGTGTCTACATCAGAGGAGGATGTTATTTGTATTCTATTCAAAATGTTACTATAGTAAAAAAAATGTTTTCACTAATGTCCTAATAAATACATTTTGCTTGTTGTTTGGGAATTTATCTGCAGTGTTTACCTTCAGTGTCATCTTGGCCAGGAGCTCCTGAAGGTCCATGATGCCTTGCACCAGGCCCAGGAAGTCACTGCAGGTCGGGCAAGCTCAATTGGCGAAAACAAAGTATGAGACAAGAAATGAGATAAAGAGAAGAGGAGAACAAATTAGAGAGTAGATAAACAGAGCAGAAGAAAATCTTTAGCCTGTTCATTGGTCTTAGCTCATGGTAGCCAAAGACAAACACACACTGAGTGTTCATGCATCTTTCTGCTCTCTGTTTTAGGCTCCTGGCTGGTGCGCCAGTATCAATAGTGATGCAACAAGGTGTGATTATACACCTTATTGATCGGCAACAGAGGCAGCAACACAGCGGTGACCTCGTATCTTAATTTGTGTGACAGTAAACAGATGGAAAAACAAGGCTGGCCTGCACTCAGGCCCAGGGACAGCACGATGAAGATCAGTGGAGTAAAGGCAGGAGAAAAAGAAGCAAGGTTTTTGTCTGTGATCAGTGGAGAGATGTCGCCGCTGCACGACACATTACTGATGGCAATCCGATGTTATAATGGCGCACAATAATGGCCAAGGTTCTCGTTTTATCTTTACCCCTCAGCTCTCAGTCTTAGTGTGTGTTGAGAACACTCTCAATATGCGACTTTGTCACCATTACACTTACTGCGGTTGAGGTTAGGACACTGTGTGATGTAACCATTGGGGGCGAAGATGAGCTTCACATCCTGGATGATGCCCTGAAATACAGAAGAGAGAGCAAAGGTCGTTACAGCAGGAAACAGCAGCAGGAGAGAATGAAAAACTGGATATCATGTTGTGTGACATAGTGTTATTAGTGGTAACACTATAGAAGTAACACTGTTGACGATGAACATAACAGTCATACAGAGATACAACATATGTAACCAGAGAAGGTTAAGGTCAAGTGAACCTGAATTATTGTCATTGTGACACGGCACACCTCCGCACACAACCAAATGTGACCTCTGTCTTTAACCCATCACCTTAATGATCGAGGGGGGGCAGTGTGTGGGGACAGTGCCATACTCACTGCACCTCAGTGGAACCTAGTGGCTGGTGGATTCAAACTTGTGACCTTCCGGACACAAAGCATCTTCCTTAACCACCAAGCCACCACTGTAGCCCTAACCCTGGACTAACTCTAACCCTCACACACAGACACAAACTTCATTTATTTTTCCCCACATGCAATTTGAAATAAAAAGGCTGACTTAGAACGAATCAATAGCAGTGCATCTGAGGACTAAACATTAAGAAATGAAGCACGGAAAATATTGCAACTTTGGAGTTGCATTGATTTCTCCTTAAGTTGCTTTTGGTTTAAATTATATAGTCCATTAGTCAAACCTTTTTTTTTTTTTAAAAAAAAAAACGGAAAAAAAAAAAAACTCAATTGTACCATGTTGCTAAAACACAGGTACCTTTTATATAATTAAAATATAAACAACAGGAACATTGAATGATATGGGGAAAAAACAACATGAAAGTAGACTTCTAATTAGTACATCAATGGCAAATATGACGGGAACAAAGGAATAGGTCAGGTGATGTATGATGGGAAAATTCATAATCAAAAGATTGGATGATTGGATAGATGGATGGATGGACAGATGGATGGATGGATGGGCAAACATTACCATTCCCTTGTTTTATCTGAAGTATTTATTTTCTAGCCAACAACTATTCAAATAAAGTCAGGAAGTACTGTATATAAACGCTTTACTTCACGTACTTTTCTTTGTGTTTGTTGTTATTAATTCCATCATCCATACCTAACTATGTTGTCCTCTACCCATAAAAATAAAAAGCAAATCATTGCATATCAAATTTGTATTTTTTGTTTTCCTAATGAGAAACAATAAATTGTGCAGAGATTCAACAGTCCTTTCATAGTGAAGCACCAATGTGTGTGTATGTGTGTGTGCAGTGACATCAGGTTTAGAAATGTTAGTGATCCCATCCTACTGAGCCTTTTTCATGCTAGAATCTTCTACAGTATATGCAGTGGCATTACAGTAAACGTGTGTACTCTCTGTGTATCTCTCATCTGAATCCTGTAGGATGTCCCTCATTTTCCCTGTCACTTCATATGTAACCGTACACATCAAACCCTTCTGCTGCACATGAAAGACAATGAGTGAGGAAACTGTGAGCAGGCAGCTGGATGATGGAACTGTTTCTACACAGACTGCAGCCTTCCTCCAGTAAAGGACGGCCCTCCGAGCCTTGATGTGAGAGAGATTGAAGGATGAGAAGGAGGCAGGATAGAGGGCTGTGTGCAGCTGCAGTAGCAGTAAAGACATGGGTAGGAGAAATTATTTACACCACAGCAGGGTCTATTGGTTAATCAATATGTGGGCAGGTGGGCAGGTGAGATGGGAATATCTTTTTTTTTTTGGAAACACCACGCTGGTTCCACTCCCTGCTGTGTGTGCGTGCAGGAGGCTGACAAAAGGAGAAGTGATTAAATATCAGCAGTATTCTAATGGGCCTGGGAACAAGTGTTTCAAACACACACTGAGCTGGTCTGCTGCTCTCTGCGCCCCCCCCCCTCTCTGCGCTCTCTCTCTCTCTCTCTCTCTCTCTCTCTCTCTGATATTTTGTATTTTTGATCTCTGGTTACACTTAAGCAAGTGTGTGTGTGTTAGAATCTAGAATCCACAGTGCAAATGCTGATCTTCTCTGGTCTATCTGTCTTAATGTGAACTCAATTCCTTTTCTCTGGAGGCAAAATCTCATTTCTGGGGCTTGGGATAAAATTAGCAATTAGGAAAAGGGTTTATGTCGAGTTAATGTTAGTCATGGATATGGTTTCAGTTATGGTTCAAATTTCCAAAGAAGACAGCGTTTTTATAACTGTGTGTGTACGTAGAACTGAAATGATGGATTGATGAAGCGACCTCATCCACTAGGAGGATTTTTAGATTACACTTCTCCCAAACTGAAGCTTCTTTTTAATAATTTAGCTGCCAATAAACTTTGGTTCCACTGTTATTTTGAAAATGGAGATGAACTGAAAAAAAACGTACATTTTAGACATAGCTCTGTTGTTTATAGTCGTTGTTTTTTCCTATATCTACAGATATTTTATATATACTTTTATGCTGTTGTAATTTCCTTGAAAATATTTTTATATATCCTTTTATATTTGTACTTTTTTGTCATTTTGAAGAAAATCCTCTATAAATTAATTGATTACAGTAAACCCTTGTTTTTCGCGGGGGTTACGTTCCAAAAAGAACCCGTGATAGGCAAAATCCGTGAAGTAGAAATCTTTATTTTTTTTACAATTAAATACTCAGAAAAAGAAGAGAAAGAACGAACAAACCATTTTACAGTCTCAACCATTTGTTTCACAAATAAAGTAAAATAAAAGTACTTTAGAAACGTTTCAACAAATAACTTCTGTAATGTACTGTCAAATAATAATTTTAATCATCAACGTGAACAGAAGGCTTCAAATTGCGGAGATTAGCACCGCCCACCGTGAACGGGAGAAAATTAAAAATGATTATGAAAAAAATACAAATTACCTGGTCTTGTTGCGGGCAGTTGCAACCCTTTTTGAATCCTTATTAAAACTTATTGCTGCTGTCTTCCTTATGTTTTTTTTTCTTCCTTCTTTATGGAACGAACGGAAGATTCATTAATTCCATAATGCCGACCTACAGCCGCATAGCTTTTACCTTCATTTAGCATGTCCAATAGTTTTACTTTATCACCGATAGACAGCATCTTCTGCTGCCTTTTGGTCCCTACCGCAGGTACTTTTGCCGGTCCAGAGCGTTTTGTCGACATTATGGGGTTTGATAAACTCGAAATTGCAAGAGAATTTGCACGTACGTAATGTCAATTTGGCAAGCTTTTTTACGTACGTGTACATATTAAACCGCAACGTTATTGGCGCACAGGTAGAGAAGAAGCGGAGTGACTTTTTAGCCAATCAGAATGCAGAACACAATGCACGATGCAAATCCGTGAAGTAGCGAAAGCGTGAAAAGTAAACCGCGTTATAGCAAGGGATCACTGTATAAGAAACAATCAAAGTCTGCGTCTCTAGTGCGTATGCACGTGCTTTCTTACCTTGAACAAGCCGTGCTTGTGACTGTGCTGCCCGAGCCACACTCCAATGCCAGGGGTGAGCTCCATCTGAGGAGGGTCTATCACCCGCTCATAAATCCTGCCAACAACAAAGCAGAACAGAAGGTGTGGATAGGAGAAGGACACGGAAACACTTTTCCCACTTTTATGTCGTTCTGGCAGGAACACTGATTGAACACTGCTGAATTACAAAACAAATTCTGTCAGACTTTCCTTGCACCATGTGTCCACTTACTTCTCCACTTGCTGGGAAGCACATAGTGCAGAACAGTGTCTGATCTCCACAGCAGGACAGCCAGTGTTGCCCTAAGGGCTCTGTAGCAGTGTAATGACATCTGGACGTGCAGTGTAGGACTGTGTGGTGTAGGAAACCGTAGTGTAGGGCTGTGTAGTGTAGTGTCCAACTACTGACATAATATATATATGTGTGTTGCATTATGGGAGCAGAAAACACTCATGTATTTGGATAACTGATTTTTTTTTTTTTTTTTTTTTTTTTGTGGATCCAGTGGAACAGAAAGGATGTTGTGAAGAACAACGTCGTAGGTTTTCATCATCTTAGTTACAGTGAAGAAATCTGACTATGATCAGACCAGTTGTCCTCCTTCTTATGAATGGAAACTATGGATGATTGTGTACCTCAACAAGTATCTCAACAGTTTACATTTCAAATATATCAAACTAACACAAGTAACGTCTTATTTTATGATAAATCAAAATCAATAACATCGAATGACACAAAGTTCAAAAAGAGAAAATGAAAGTGCAGTTGTGCCACCATCACTCCAACCTTGGAAATGGACTTGGGGAGAAATAAAACTTCAACCACAAGCTTTACATCAAAAGCCTATAGTTGAAGTTTTATAAAGTTCCTTTTTTTCCCCAATCAGACACAGATATTGTTTAATTGTATATGATACAATGATAGTAATTTTATTTAAATAAACCAGGCTAATTTGTATGCTTTGGGCTTATTATAAGAGCTGCATTTAGCATTAAATACTTAACATTGAGTGGGATTATTGCTGTAATTTCTTTGGATCTGAATTGCTCCTCATCACTGCAGCTCTCGAGCTTCTTGGGGTTTCAATTAAGGCTTTAGTTTTTAATTTTCTTTGTACATATGGTGGAATAATTCACTGTAGTCGCTCACTGAGCCAAACACTGAAAAAAGAACGAGCATATAATCAAAGAGGAGCAAAGAGGGCAAAACCTTAGCAGGAAAACAACATGGCATCTGGCCCTTTTTTTCTTGTTAAATGCTTATTAATAAATGTCAAGTGGGCTTTGTGCTAAGGTTCCACTCCATCTGTCCCTGAGAATCACCATGGCTACTTTAGTCTGACCACAAACTCAGCTGTTCGTTAACATATGTAAAATCTGAACGACCCCATCGCTGTTAGAGCCGGACCTTTCTGGAGCCCCACCTGCTGAGAAAGACACCACTGAGCTGGAGAATATAGAAATCGCGTTGTCATAATTCATTTTTATTGCCATCATCTTTTCTGCCTTTTCTTTTGTCACCTTCTCACCCCAGTCAGCAGCAGCAGGATGGCACAGAAGATTACCAACAACACCGGAAAGAGCGGCGGTGAGGATAAAGCCAATTAGAATACTAATGTGCTCAGAGGAATGTTTGCACAGTCTGACACAACAGGCTATCATCAGCTAATTATAGACAATGTACAGCACTCAGCATACTGTAGAGTATGAGCGACAGCGCTTCTCTATCAACATGCTGCAGGATTCGGTGAGTGATGGCCACAATTTACACTCACAAGACATTAGAATGTTAATTAATGCAGTTAATGAGTTGACGGCAAAACGTACAACAGAAATTATTTGTGCAGATATGTGAGGATTATGAAATCCATGTTTGGAATAATCCAAGCAAGGAAAGTTTATTTGTACAGCATAATGCATACATAAGGCAATACACAGAGATTCAAATTCAAATTCTCATAGATACGTTTAGACTGAACTCTATTGGTCGCACACTGGGGAAATTATAGAATAGTCCAGTTATCATGACTGGACTGTTTCTCCAGTCATGATAACTGGAGGAACAGTAAAGGGCAGGAGCCAAGCAGAGGTATTTTTTCTTATGTACTGTACGTGTATGTTGGTCACGATGGTGTGATGGAGAGACAAATATAACAGGTGGTTTATTGTGTAGGACAATGGAGTTGTCCACTTGACTAGCATAAAATCCCTTGCCAAAATTACTGAGGTGGCCTCTCAGGACTGTCCACCGTTTCTGGTTTTCATTTAATAATGTTCAGGTTACGATTATATAAAACAGAATTTCCATATATAAACCAACAAACCAGAGAGACAGCCAATCACAATATCTTGACTTCCCTACTGCTTTTAGGGCAAGGTATTAATTTAATCTCAATCTGAGAGAATGCTTCCTGTAAATAATTATTATAATTTGAATTTAAAATCAGCATGTTAAAGTTCCTCAACATGTAAGACACTCCCCTCCAGGAGAGGATGCGGCCCAAATTAAACCTTGCTGTTGGTGGAACGGTTTGCGGCAAAAATACACAAAACCAGATGAAGCGGAGCCATCACTTCATCCATAACCGGTTAAATAGGCCGGCACTGCTCCATTTTTTACACCGCTCTCCTTACCCTTTATCTGCGTCTGTGGGAATGTGAATGTGGGTGAGTAAGTGAGTGAGTGGGTGAGTGAGAAAGGAGGAGACCCACAGCTCACTAAAAAAAGTCAGGCAGGTGAGAAGAAGTTGGTCATCATTCATGTCAAAGGCAGAGCTGAAGCAAAGAAAAAGTTTAAATGTAGGAAAGAGCCCAGGTATGGTGGACGGATGATGTAAATCGACATTATCCGACATTACAGACAGTAAAGTCTGCTCAGAATCCACTTTAGCAAACTGCTTAAGAGCCCTATGTTCATGCACTGTAATGAAATAAACCCAGGCATATACTGAGGAGTGCAGCCATGTGAGCTGACTGTTTCCTTTTCTGGTCTTATGTTAACAGAAACACTCTGCACAGGCTGGAGGAATACACAAACCTAAATATTTCATTTTCAAAAGAGCTCTGCGGTGTATTCGTAGGTCTCTGTCACTGTATGGAAATCCACTTACAAAGGACAGCCTCAATGTTGAAACCCTAAAATGCAAGCAACTTCCATCTACCTGCTTCTTTCCAGGACGTTTCTGTCTCGTTGGTGCTTTTTCTGTGAGCTCTTGCAGAGAAGAAAAGTAAAAAATAAATAAATAAATCAAACTGCACATTTAAGTCCTATTTAAATTGGGAGTCTTTATGTGGGACAGAATTCTAAAAGCGCTGCATTTATCATCTATGAGACAGACCTGGGTTATGCAGAGCCAGTGACGTACCGTGCATTTCTCACCTAGGCCGTCAGTGGCATCCTGCCTGAATACATTAATGTCTTAATGATGTCATTATGTCTATAGAAACCATCAATAATATGCAGAAATGTAGTGTACTGAATCGTTATAACCTAGATAACTAGTACAGGTTGGTTCTTGCAATACTGTGTATGTTACAAAACGTCTTTTAATTTATTTTAGTTTGTTTTGTTTTCGTAGGCTAGAAAACGTCTATTTTATCACGATAATAATGAAAGTATTGGAAATTTAAAAAACATATATACCGCAAAAACCTGCGATACAGCAAAAAATCTGCAATACTGAAATACATTTAAAATATTAAAAACCCACGATGCACTGAGGAGGTGACAGTAAAACGCTGGCCTTGACAGGACACCACTGTGCAGAGCTTCAAATCCCTTTTTTTCTTGGTAGAACAGGTGATCTTACACTGAATGCAATTTACTCTCTAAGTCTTATTTTTGTACCATTTAACTTAAATTGATTGGTGAATACTGTACTTGAGCTTTTTTTTTCCCATCGGCCTTCCTCACATTCCAAATCGACCAGCATTTAAAAACAAGATGCCATTAGGGACAGAAATAAGGTAAAGATGAGCACAATGAGCACCAATAACCACAAGTCAACCTTTCCACTGTGAATGCACATTATGCCCTACTTACTCAACTGTGCATGTAATAAATGAGACGATACTCCGTTACAGCCCATTTGCTGAGATTGGATATGGATCCTGACTCATTTACATGTGAAATTCTGCTCGGATGTGAATAGAAAGACAAAGCAAATAGCTTTCGCGAACACACTTTTATGTTATTATTCCTCTAAATTAAGTCTTCAGCAGTTAAAATGACAATAAAAAACTAGAATGTTCTGTATAACAGTACACCTACACCAGCTCAGTGACTGGTACATGATCGTAAAGCCTTGATGCAGTTTCTCTGAGCTGAACACAAACGTACAGCTCCACCCTGGGGGACATCACTAATAAAATCACAAGAGATTACAAATGAGCCTCTTCCCACAGGGGAAACACTCTCGGTTACATCTCTGTTAACTGTACAACTCTATCACTGTGTCGTAGAGCAGAAAGCATTTGAAAAGTTCTACGAGTTTAACACTTATCAGGTGATTCTTTCATCGTCTACCTTCTAACCCTTGTCAGGGTCAATGGTGGTGGGAGGTGGAGCCAGCCCCAGCAGTCTTACATATGAAAAGGAACAACGATTTATACTTTTATTCACACCAATGGTCAATTTTATGTGTGGTTGTGTGTGTGTGTTACCATCTGGGCCTTGAACCAGTGGTGTTCTTGTTATGAGGCAGGGGCAGTGACACTGAAACAGTGTTAAATAAATGGTTTCCTGCTTGTCAGTCAATCACAGTCGTGCCCAAATTAACAAGCAGAACCAGCTGTATACACCAAGGTAAATCACAGAACTTTAGTGTGCGGCTTTATTCCAAAAACAAGTTAGCCTTATCAGCCAGACATCAAATGTTTAAGATGTTTAATCACCACATCTTTGCCAACTGCTGTGAAACATTTGATTTTTTTTTTTTTAATTTGATGTTTAACTAATTTTTATACATACGACTGCTACTCTAGGCTATTAGCTTCTACATTTTAGGCTTTAAAAGATAAAGATAAAAGGATCCATTTCCAGTTATGCAACCAATTGTAGCCAGAGCTAATTCAGTCCCATGACATGCCACTGCTAGATAAATGAAACAGCACAATACACAGTACAATACAACAAACCAAAAATACATTAAATTTAGGACAGTTATCACATTTTCACTAAAACTGAATGGAAACCTGTTCAAATTCGTGATAATTTATTTTCCCGAAACTCAAAGATCATTTAAAAGGAACTCCCTTTGAGTCCTAGGACTGAGGTAAAGACACTGCGCGTGTCCTGATGCAAAAGAAAGATGAAAAGCAGCAACTTTTTGGCTTTCTCTTGTACATATGATGTACATATATCTAGATATCTGTAAAAAAAACAAAGCGACTCTCCCACAAAATAGCTTCTCTTTGTTGTGCTGCAGATGTGAAACCATGCAGCTCTGTTAATTTTTCAACACCAGTGGAAACAATAATGGGTGTTCAGGCAGCTGTGATTGCAGCACTACAGTATTTACTGCTGAAAAGCTGATGCGTCAGTCTTCCTTCTACTAATGTGGATGAATCAAAGGGAGAGTAAGTGCAGTTTGAGGTGTTGCTGGAAAATTTCAAGTTAATCTGCCCGGGGTGAGGTCTTTTAGAATAAAAACACCTGAGACTAATGACGCAACAGAACCAGAGAAGGCAGGATTTTTTTGGAACGCGCTTTGTATTTCCAAGTATTTTAGAAATTCTTGTACTTGATGCAAAAGATCCCCGAGGAGATAAATTAAATCTAGACAACGAAAACTGGAGCACAGTACCAATAAGGAGTGAAAGTATTGCCTGAAACTGGAGCATATCATAACAAACATCGCAGATGTATCATGCCTAATGGATAAAATGACCTGAATTCCTTTTCCACCCAAGTTGGAGCAACTGATAAGATATGATCCACCCATGTAGATGAAGATCCAGTCATGGGGGGGGGAGGGGAGGGGGGAGGCTCCGTCAACCGAGTTGGAAACGACCTGCTTCCTCCCAGTCACAGATACCTGTAATTACTTTAGCTCAACAATGACCTTATCTGTTCACACAGGCTTCTGTCCTCTGCTGATAAGACAAAACTGCATGTCTATTCTGTAGAAAAGAATAAAAATACAGGAACCAAGGGACCTCAGGTTGGCGTATGTGTGTGTAGGTCTTTCTGTCTGTCTGTGCCCGAGGTACACTCTGGTACACCCTGGTATTTGCCAACAATAAAAAACAAAAAACCCTGACTACAGCAACTGACAAAAGCAGGGAGGTCAAGTGTGTGCAGTATAAGGTACACAGCAGACTGAATACTTTATCCCAATATTGGTGAAAATGTAGTTTATTGAAGCAGATGTTTTCACATCAGGAATGAAGACAGCAGCAGGAACCTTACTGAAACTCACTGTAAGAATTGTTATGTTGTGATACCAGTCATTTAAAAGAACACCTGAAGACGTGCCTTGGTGCTGAACACACGACCGTCTCTTCTCAGTTTTAAGGTCACAGTGGCCGGATGAGGTGTCTACACCCATGGTTTGTTGAGAATAATTTAACATACATTGTGTTTGTTCATTCGTTAACTGAAATGTCCAAAAAACGTTGCCAGTTTAAGTCACACTTTATTTACAAGAGACGGTGTAAAAGCTCCATGGGGTTCTGTTCAGTGGCTGTGTTAACTAGGCAGAAGGTTTCATTTTATTTGTCTTCTTTTATTGTATTCCTAGTTTCAGACAGTGTTTGTAAATATTTGTTTGGTTTAACCTTTTCGTAACCTTCTGTTGATGAGAAGAAAATTTTAAAAAATGGCCTAGTTTGGTCCTCACTGTGGTTCTTGATGTGCTCACACAAACATACACATGAATATACTGGAATACACACAGACTTGTGCAACACATATACAGTACAAAATGAAACTCAACCTAAAGTAACCAAAGTATTGGTGACAGTACTGTGTCGGCTAATACAGAAATGAAAACACTAGTACTTCTACTGGGTTGTGAAATATGGAAGAGAAACAACCCTAATTGGAATGAGCATTTGATTTAAAATAAAATCCTATTTCTCTCGCTAAGTTGTTATGTTTGGTTTAGTGAATAAATAAATGTAATATGCTTTTTAAAATTACATAAAAATGTTCTATTTTTGATGGAGTTTGTGTCAATTTAAACCCAGTAGTTCGCACCAGATGGAAAAATTAGACCTTGGAAATAAACACAATGTACAGATCAGAAATCACAACTCTATACGTCCATTCCAGTGACACCAGGTCAAATGGCTAGGGGGTGGGGATTTTTTTATTTTTCATTATGCATGATGAGAGACTCATTCTTGAAGTGGAAATCCACCAGATACACCAGTGCTCTTCCACAGAGGCAACGTTAACTTTTGGTTGTTGTTGCCTTTATACAGTCCATTTATGGCGGGATCTCGTTGCCTCGCATGCTTTCGGAATTACCGCAGAATCATGTGATATTGTGCAAATTCAGGTGGCTCACAAGGTCGTAAGTGCAGCCGGTAAAATATCAGGGTATGGCAGGACTGTAGGTCCGTCCACTGGTTCCAAATTAAAAGTGCATAAATATCATTTAACAATTACCAGTTTTAACTAGTTGGGGTCTGTTGCACACCATCACCATCCCTCAGCTAAGAACCCTGTGCTATTGTGTTAAGCCGGAGATCCACACCACACAGTGCCAAAGCATTCAGACAATTGGCAAAGCCATAAATAGCACTTTCATTTACCAATAATCCCTTAAGAGCAAAGTCAACAGCCTACAATAATGATATTAATAAAGAAACAAAGCCACACTAAGAAGCCACAGATTTACTCTCAGTTCCTGCTTGTAAAAGGCTGTAACACTTCTGATGTCCAATAAAAAAGTGCTTTAACAGTTTCAACAGTGAGTCGACAATCCCTAAAGACTGAATGATGATTACAGAGGATGGTCTGTGAAACCAAACTGACGTAAGATGCAAATTACACAGAAACCAGTTGAAGTTGATGACTTCAGCACTACCTTTCATTGACATTTCACATTTTCCTCCATCAGACGGCCCATGGCTGGGAGAGTAATTACTGGGAGACGCCTAGAAGAGCTGCAGCACTGGAACGACTAACACCCATTGATCTAAATGTGGCTTATTTTGCTGGAGTTGCCCCATTGATTAGTGACCCCAGGGCCACATATAATTTCCTCTTTGCTTTCTGTGCACCGTGCGGCTGTCACAATAAAATCCTCCTGCTTAACAAAAGAGCTTCTCTGCTCGGAGATACCAACTGTATCTCAAAGCAAAACACTTGCCAAGAAACCGGGGCAGAGGTGTGAAGGTTACAGAAGCCATCATGTGGCATTATTAACCTGATTTCAAGTCATTATCATTCGCGGCACTGCAGCTCTCGCTCTCTTAGCCGAGGCGTCAGTGTTCAGGTACAATGCAATAATGAACGCTTGTTGCTCTGCTAAGCACAGCTCACACTGCCCTTTATAAGAAATTAAATGTTTTCTTCAGTTGTGTATTTGGCTGTACTTACGGCGTTGTCTTTTGCAGTTTAACCACTGTACCACAAACATATTCACTGTCAGTCTTATAACAATGAAAACAAATATCGGTCAACAGAACACACACCCTTGAGCGAGAACAATGGATGAGATCAATGGATCATCAGATGAGTTTTTTTTATTTTTTTTTATTGTGGCTCTATCATTAATCTAATGTTCCATGGCTCTCTACAGCCCGTTCTTATCCTAATGATAGTTTTGGCTGAGCTGATGAGCTGCTTAGCAGGTATGAAAAAAAGCAGCTTCCGGCTCACTGGCCTCTTTAATGAGCAAAGCTGAATATCGTTTTCTGCCTGCTGGTCACAAAAGCCCTGTGAGTTATATCATTATGAGATCTTTGAGGTAGAGAGCTCTCAGTGTTTCCTCTTCTGCATTTGTCCAATATTTTCCTGGAAAGCATCTCTACACTAGAGTATTAGGAAACTTATAAGCCCAATAAAAAACAGCACATAAAAATAGATTCTTCTTCTTTCTATTTTTTTATACAGTTTAACTCTTTAGAAAAGGCAGATCATGCACTAAAATCTTTTCTAAAATAAAAAATGACACAACATTGATGTTTAATAAACATGTTTCCAATCTTGATTAAAGTATATTTAAATAGACTGCAGCAATAATCTGAAGTTCTGTAATTAAAAAAATATTGATTAATAATGATGTTTTAAATTCAATAGTCAAATGAAACTAAAAAGACCACTGGGATTTTATCAACCTCCCATTTCAACCCTTAAAAGGAAAAAGAGTAACCTGAAGAAGTGAAAAAAAAAACAATATTAGCTCCTTTTTTGGTCAAACACCAGCCAATCTGGTCTATAATTACATTTTAAATATTACTCTCTGACGGTGATTTATGGACAAAATGAAAGAGATCATGTAGACCTGAGCATGGTGTTAGCCCACCCTGTGATTAATTCAGCCCACACTGATGATTCCTAATACCATCTTCTACTATACCATGTTTAATCAGCTGCTCTTTCTCTAATAGTTGCATCTTATGCTCCATGTATTGATCATGTAGTTGTACAAAAAATACCAAATGAAATAGCCTCATATAAATCCATATTATGTATGGCTGTAAAACAAATTTCTTGCAGGAACTAGTTGTCAAGTGCAGCGAATTAATACATCCTGTGTTGCGAAAGACCTGATGTGAAAGACAGCTTTGTTTACGTTCACTGGTTGTACGCCATACATTGGATTGTGCTACATTCATTTCTTTTGTTTGTGTTGTTGCTTGCTTGTTGCTTTCTTATGTATATATAGATGTATATATATATATATATATATATATATATATATATATATACATACTGTATATATACATATACACACACACACACACACACATATATATGCTATATATACATAAGTGTGTATTTGTTGACAAATAAAAAAAAACTCCTTTACACCTGCACTGTAATAAACATCTGCTCAAACAGTCAAAACTCCATGTTGGTTCTCGCCTATTTATAGTGAGGCATGACTCACACAGAGCCTTCCTAAGCTTTCTACTGTCACGTTACTGTAGAAACTTGTAAATGAGGTGCAACTGTTATTCAACTGCATCCAATTGAGACTGAAAAACCACATAGCTGTGACACCCGCGTTCTCCCAAACAGTTATCTCCAGAGTAAAGAATGGTAAATACAGTAAATAGAATAAAGCTTTTCCAAGAGCTCCAACTTAATCTTAGTGCCACCACTTCCCCAAAGCTGCTGTTCCTCATCAGTAATACATTGTTAACCAATGTTAACGAGGAATCACCTGTGAATCATTTGTCCACAGACACAGTTGAAGACCAGAGTTTTATTGACCGACTCCATCAGCATTACACATATAAGACCAGAGTTTATTGTCAAATGTCAGTTAAGCTAATATTAGATCTTGATATTGATCATCTAAAACGACGAGTGGTGAGACTAAGAACAAGGTGGACAATGTCTCTTAATGAACATTGATGCTGCATTCAACAGTGTGCATTAATCAGCAACTGTATTTTATCTTAGTGGCTTCAATTGGATATTAGCTACTGCTAACTAAATAACTGTTAAGAGATAAACTTTATAATTAATTATTTGTTTTATCTTGAGATCTTAATAATCCTGGAGTGAAAAGCAGCACTGGTATAAATAGCTACTAATACGTGCTGAAATGAACATGAATTAAATGTAAACAGTGATATAATTGTAAAAACCAACACACCAGCATACGCTGCTAAAATATGTATATGTCATAATAACTTTTTAATCAGCTATATTTAATAACAGATGACAACAACAACAGACATCGACATCCTGACTTTTTAATTTGTACTGTAACGTTTTACTTTGTCTTGTTGTGAACATTTCTCAGTGGTCACTGCACATGTAGATTTGAAATGTACTTATTATTCTTGAATATATACAGTACATATATATGTCTGTGTTTGTTAGATAGATAGATAGATAGAGAGAGAGAGAGAGCGAGAGAGACTGCATTTATCTCATCCCAAACGTGTTGTGTGTTTGTTAATGTTTTAGCTGCTGTCGTCTGAGTGAACAGAGGATGTTGATCAGGCCTCACTAATTACCAACAGATGAGAAACAGAAGGCAAAGCCATTTTTCTTGTCACGTCTCTGAGTGGAAAAACAATTTCATAAGCTGGATTTAAATGTTGGTGATTTTTAAAGCATTTCGGTCAAATCAACTTCAAAAACACCAGCCGTCGGTGTTCATTTCATTGTTCTCTGCTTTTGTTTACAGATAATAATTCTCCATTTTCTCGCATTGGAAGAATTGACATGCTGTGCCATTAATATATTTGTTATCTTCATATTCTACCACTAACCAATCGTGGGAGCTGTCACCTTCCCTTGGTTTTTAATTTTTAGAAACAGGTCATAAACCCAATTACATGTTTGCAAATACTACAACAGTGCAGCTGAGCTGATCCCGGCCACCGTCTCCTCTCCACTGACTCACTAACATGCTCCAATTTTTAAGCAAAGACACAAATCACTGTTGTTTCCTCTCCCTTCAGGGCTACATTAGTGAGTCATTTCTGAAACTCTGCATCAAATACCAAACAAAAAGGTCCTAATTTACCTCTCATTCAAATGGTCATGCTGTTCTTTGGCAGCAGGATACTCTGTCCCTGCTTCAGCTCAAAGTCAAACAGCAAATCGTCTCACTTCTTTATGCTGAAGCCCGTTGCCATATTTAATTTCACCCGGCACGTGTTCGTCTCACAGCCAACACATCATGTGAGACAATGCACGCTGGTCTCCTTGCCATGAAGTTTAGCAGCTTGTTCTAAACTGTAAAATAGTTGTTAGTGTCAATCATAATGACAGCAGACTGTCCTGTTTCCGGCTGCACGTTTCAGCTCCTTCATTTTTCTTTCATCCATATGGTCTTTTTTTTTTCCCTTCATCATATACGTACAGTACGTCTGCCTACATCCTTTCATGGCTCAGCCAGCTCAACACATACATATACTGTAAGGATATGTAGGGCATGAGCAGAGCTGAGAACAGCAGAGACCCCTGAGAAACACCTTCCAGCTTGCACATGAAATGACCTTCTGTGAGTGGCGGACACGTAGCGGTGTGGCTCGGCCAATGTCACCGCTGCAATTAGTTTCTCAGTTTAAAACAAAGAGCTGACTCCTGGTGACGAGGGCACATGCACTGGGCGTCTGCCATTAATTCAATTAAGAAAATTTAAGAAATGCAATTACACACACGGCAGTATATGACTGTGACCTTGTCTGAGCTCAGCAGTGACAACACTGCAGGTGATAGCACACAAATGTGTCTGAGGAAGGGTTTAAATGACACGCGTTTAATACAATGGCAGACGGAGGAGACAGAGGACAGAGAAAGTCATTCTCTCCACATCAGGGAATGGACTGCAGCATATATCTCTCTCTCTCTCTCTCTCTCTCTCTCACCACATATCAGATCTTCTATCTTGAATGATGTTGAAGCAAAAGTGGAAATAATGTGGAGAAAAGTGGAAAATCATGTTTCCTGTGGACAGAGGAGTTGTGACGTTCTACACAGAGAAGTGCTTGGAGTTGGACGTCAGTGAGTTTGACTGTTAGTAAACGTTTAATCGTGCAGGTGACAAATCAATTTAAGCATCAGCACCACTGGAAATACTAATTGGTTTAGTTCCTTGGGAAAATGGCATCAGTGTTTTATTTCCTGTGAAATAAGTTTTGCATAATATTTCCTATTTTCTTTAATAAAGGGATTGAAGGTGCAAATTATCAGGAGGCTTCTGACTAAATCAGCAAATGAACACAGTGAGTTTGTACAAAATCATTCTCTGATGTGTTAGATTAAATTTAAAGATGGATATTTATACTGTATCTCTACAATTAAATGAGCTCAATAAACTGAACATCAGAGAAGAGAGGAGTTACGGCACGGAGTGACACAGATTTACGGGTACAGTACAGCAGCCGATGTGATAACCTGAAAATCTTACATTGTTATAAAGATTTACTAACAGACAGGACCTGAACATCTGTGATCTGTTATTGAGGAGACTTCTGAGAGTGCGTGAAAGCTTCATAGTTGTTAAAATTTGGAACAGGGACTGGTAAGAACCAATTATGGTCAGTTATATTGTTGTTGTATGACAGTTGATCAGCAGGACAGCTAACAAACACATGTACATTAAGAACTTGGGAGATTTCAGTTTGAATTTTTTTACCTTTTTGACTAAATTGATGGTGTGTATAAATTTGACTCTTATTGGTTGGTTGTCTTTCTGTGTGGCCGAGCAATGGACTGGATACAAATTGGAAAAGAATTAACAGCAGAAAATGGTCACAGAGCTAACTCGCAGCATTCTTCGCAGTTTTTTTTTTTCAAATGATGAAGGTTGGAACAGGACTGGGAGTCTGTCAGTTGACTATTAATGGATAAATTATTCTCACTACTTGAGTGGTGTGAAATGAAGCAGAAATATTATATTCACTTTCTACTTCCCTGGTATTTGTCCCCTACTCTGTACAAAGTTGTCATCAAAGTCACATTCTTTAGTTCAGAGTAGTTCTGGAGAAATCAACGGAATAGAAAACACGTTTCAGGTGAATTTGAATTGTTCAATAAGGGTTCTTTCAACAGCCTTCAGTTCAACATTCACACTGTCGAAAGTCAATGTTTTAAATCTTTAACACAGTTACTCAGTGACTGCTAAATCATTGTTTTTACAGTGCAGTTTTTTTTTCATAGAACATTTTCTCCTCAAAATTTAGTCCAAGGATAGCGCTTTTATCATGTGACCAGGGTGAAATAAATCTTCTATATCTAGTGATTCTAAATGTTTTGAATTAGACCAGAGGACTGTGGGTATATTATTTTCTAAATAGGATAAATATAATAACAAATGAAAATATTTCAAAGAAATACAATCACATCAATACCTCAGGCTACTCTTCCAATCTTAAAATATTTTTATAAATTATATATAATTAAATTGTTACTGATACAAAGTTTAAAAAGCAGTAAAATCACTTTATTACTTAATTTTTAATTTAAAAAAATCAAATAAAAATATGGTGCCATGTGTCAGAGCGGGGGGAGTTGTAGGGGAGGAGGGCTACGTCATTTTTGTGGGGTTTTTTCTTTGTTGATAATCACAAGTGGCAGTAATTCAAAACATGTTCTTTTCAATATCCAAAAAAGTAGAACTAGCTTAACTGAGCCTTAAAGCCTTGTTCATTTGTTTGTTTGTTTGTTGGACAAGATTGCTGTTATATGATGCAGTTCCTATATTTAGTGACCAAAAACTAATATTTAAACACAGATTTGACCTAAGTGTAAAAAACATTTCGACTAATTTAGATTAGATATTCAAAAACAATACATTTGTCAATCCATAACCTGCTCTGCACCAGTTTCATATATTTCAAACTGAAATAATTAACACATACATATATAAAGCTCAACCACAAATAAATGTACCTCATTGGAATACATATTGATCTCTGCCCCAGATAATCTTATTTATTCCGCCATTTAATCTGCCATACAGTCTATCAAGACAAAACCATTGACTGTTAATCAACAAGTCATCAGCACTGTGTGAGAACACATCTGGGAAGAATCAATGCAGGAATCCAACTCCACTGTGCATCATCAGACATTTTCTCACACAATGGTAGAGCATGGCATCCTCTCCAAAGATATTTCCTAATCTCACAGCGTCTGTCCAGAAGCTACACTCTGGGAGGCCGAGTGATTCCTTCCTGGCTCTCAGGACTTGAGAAGGACCATCACAGCTGAGTAGCATGTTTATTGATCAGCTCTGACTGAGTGATCCTTTAGAAAAGGGCCCTCATTGCCCAATCGATGAGGCGATTATATCATTCTTACTTTCCACTCCGTTAGCAGCAAATATTCTATATAAAATACAGCCTTCCTTTAACTGCCGGGCATACTGTGGGGTAATGTTAAACACTGTCAAACTAAAGGTTCATAAACTCTCACAGGAAGACGTGATCCTACCTGTTACAATCGACATGAAGCAGAAGGTGGGACGCACTGATGGTCAGAGCGATCTTGTGCCACTGTCCATCTGCCAGTCGGTACGGGAAAGACTCAGATCGTGGTTTGCCTTTGAAGCGGTAGTGGTAGCGAATCTCTTCTCTCACTCCGCTGCTCTCCAGCTCAAAATAACTGGCAAAGAAGACATGAGGTCAATGTGACAGTTGAACAGAGAAAAAAAAAAATCATGAAATCTGAAAACACATGATGTTTTGTATTGTTGGAGTTGTCTTAATTAAAATCATACAATAATAATAATAATTAATTTGAACTTTATTGGTCTCACACTTTGGAAATTCTAGTGGGACTATTAAAATTGCTAGTTCTTGACAAGATAAGCAGAACAATGCAGGAGGCTGTGTGCTCTGATCATGGTACAAACTGGCCTCAGTTTGTCCAACCAAACACTAAAGCAAAGATGTACTGTATGTAGCATTTCCCTCCATGTCTTTCTTCACTTTGTTGTTCAGCTGCAGGGCTCAGAGGTAGCTATAGTTTTGGCCTCATGTGAACCCCAGGTCCACCTGTGAGGCCTAGAGCCGGAGGCAAACAGTCATGACATTTCTGCTACCCTGAAGCAGAAAGTGACCCCAACGGTGGACATCGTTGCCCCTCAGCACAGCCACATAAGACAGAAGAGCACTGCTTTGGCCAAAAGATGAGGCTACAGTTTTAATGAAAGGTTATTACAGAATTCTTTCTCTAGAAAAAACACACACAATACACTCCATGTGGTAAACACACTGCTCTAATCCATATTTCCAACTTGACTAAGACTTCCGCAGTACATTCCTATACACGAACACAACCACTTATACACACACACATACACATCAACCCCATTCAATACCAGAGCTCAACAGCTCTCATGCATATTTATGTAAAGGGAGAATGGACCTACTGCACAGAATATCAGTTCAGACTGTGGGGCAGCAAATGTATCCAAGAAACTAAGGAAAACTAATAAAAACTCAACCTAACACATCAGTGTGTAGGATGAAATATTTGTCCAATGACCAGGCGTTAGAAAAGCAGTAGAGGGAGCTGTGTTGGAGGATATGCAGCACGTGTCACTGCAGGTATTAAAGGTTGAGCGCTGGCTTGTCACATAATAAACAATAGCAAAAAGTAAAAACATGAAACTAATGTAAGAATTGTAATATATGTTAAGGGAAGATCAGAAAAAGCAGCCATGGTACTGCACCCTGGCAGTTATGACTTTTACAATTTGAGAATAACATTATGTTAATGCTAGTTTTGTATTGTTGCTGTTATAAATTATATTTTTTTAGGTATTAAGTTTTTCCTTTTTTTTTACATTTATTATATCAATATTTCATTGAAAAGAACCTTGAAACAAAGATCAAGACCCTTAAAGCAACAAAAAAATTAAAAGAATATTTTCCCATAGACTTAAATACATAGAATGTTTTTTGTTTTTTTTTGGAAGCCTCTGGAGTTGTATGCAGTGTAATAGTAACTTGAACAATATGTGCAGAATATATGCACCTCAAACAGAAAGACAGGGTGTGGATGGACAGAGTTGGCCAGTGGAGATGCCCTTGTCCTGCGAGCCATTACTCTGAAATTAAATGAATACATCACTCTGTGGCTGGGCTGGGTATTGACCTGACAGCTCATTTTCATCATGGTGTAGGAGGCTTATGATACTTGTCAACTGGAGAAGGAATCATTTGCATCAAGTGATTAAGGGAGGGAAAGGGAGGGAGATAGAGTTCTCCTACACGGATGAAGCAGGAGACCTGGAATAACTGGTGGAGCACTATTCAAACTGACTCATGAAATAATCATCAAAGGCATTAACTCCACTTCACAACCAGTGTTTGTTTTGTGAGGCATTAAGTGGTAGAGATTGTATTCCTGCATTACAGCACATTTTATGAAGGCTAAGGATATATTGGCAAACAGAGCATTTATAATGCATCGTGCAGCCTGACAGAAACGACAGAATATTTCATCCGCTCTGCTGCTTCCGAGCACAATAAATGAACAATGAGTCTTATTATTTTCAAAGGCTGTCTTCTTTAACGGTTGATCATTTAATGGTCCATCACTATACAAAGGCTGAACGGAACCATAATTAGTTCAACTTAAACGTTGAACAGTGGTCTGGATGTTACATGCAGTGGTGCTGAGTGTGGGTAGTGACTCCGGCAGGTGGCTGACACTGACAGACTGGCTGTACATCATTCTATAGTTTTCCTTCATGCCGTGACGTTACAGAGGGCAGCTGACAGCCAATTATCTGCACAGAAGGGAGGTCAACATTCTGAGCTTGTCCATGCATTGAGAGGAGGGGAGGGTTGGAGGTAAACAGTCTATGAGGTGGAAATTGACTGGTGCTTTCAGTGAAGGCACGGAGGGAACTGAACTGCAGAGTAATTTAAGAAGCCCTGTCTGTGGGTTGTCAGACAGAGACTACAGTAGATGGTAGATCTTCCTACACTGTTTATTGATGGAGAATATTGGTTCAGTTACAGATCACATTTGTGTCATTCAAATTATCATGTAACCATTTGTTATAGGGATAGCATTTTCATCAATAATAACTTCATATTATACGTCTTTCTTTTATTGTTACTGTTATTGCCATTAACTAGTTCATATAAGACAATATTTTAAAGGACCATTAACTATATTGTGGCTGAGTATTTGACATGTACAGTTAGAATCTCATGTAGTGACAAATTCATACTCAAATCCATATTCTTTTATTTTGAAATCCAGCAGCTCATCTTCTGACTC
>NW_007585109.1:839896-866398 GCF_000523025.1 Cynoglossus semilaevis | reverse complement strand
GTTGGAAGAGTGCCTGTCTGAGTAGAGTCACAAACAAATCCCATTGATTTTGGACATACTTTAAACCCGAGTGGCAATGTTTGATTGATCTGTTTATTTTGAAAACCATGTCTCTTAATCTGCTGTTATTTATTCCTTGGTGTTAATCTGTTAACTCTGTTAATACTCTGTTATGCTATACTATAACCCAAGGACTCTAACTCTGCCTCTACTGTTAAAAAGTTGCCCACAAGGGAAAAAACACCTTAGAGAAGAAGTTCACGTTCTTCTGACATGAATCCTCTCCAGTTCACTTGACAGTTTTTCTCTGTCAAATATATAGATTTGAATTGTGTTGTTGATATTTGTTAAGCAAGACCTATATTTGCTGCCTCACAGTAATTGTGTTTTCTAGGTTTTCTTCCTTTTCTGCCTGGCAGCTAGACTCCTCTTTAACTGTTTCTACTTCTCATCCTAAAGTCTTTGAAATCTTGTTTTCTACCTCTGTTTTGTTCTGTCCCATTGGGATCTAGTTTCTTCATAATAATTCTCACTTTGTTTTTTTCTGTTCTCCTGTTGTGTGAGTATAAAAATGACATTTCCTTTGTCATCACTAAGTCCTCGTGTTTTATCTATGAAGCTGCGACAGTTTACATCCAAGATAAAGTCCTGACGTGACAATAATGTCTACAGTAAATGCTCTATATATGTATTTAATCATATAAACTGAATGTACTTTATATATTCATTATATGTTGGGCCACTAAATAAATGTATTTGACTATATATATATATATATATATATAAATTTTAGGCTCTCAATAAAAATACTGTATAAATTGTATCATGGAGGCACTAACCTAATAATACTAACCTCTAAACTAACCTATTTCCCAACCATTTTTGAGCCACAGCACATATTTTACGTTACACAGTTCAATTTACTTCTAATTGACTTACTAAATATTAAACCATGGCCTGTTTTGTTGACAGAAAACATGATATAAGATGCCATCAAAATCACAGAGAGATGATTAAGGCTGAGGCTGAGACTACTGCAGGTTGGTGCAGCGTAGGGAATTTATCTTCTAAAAAGAAGCCAATGTGATAAGCAGGAGTCGTACACATAAGAATCATTAGGGCTGAAGGGCCAGGCCTGTGGACCAAAAGTTAGTTCCCTGGTTTTATGGCACCATTTAAAGGCACTTGTACAGTAGCAGCTGTTCTTTCTATGGAGCTGACTACTGTACATTCTACCACCATCAAACAAATGTAAAACAAACAGTATTTAAAAAAAGTTTCCTCCTTTGTTTCCCCAAAAAAGACAAACTTTTATGCACTTCTGAACTCGGGTACTGAACTCGGGACAGTTAGCAGGTAGAAACACACAGGCTGAGGAGCTGGCTGAGCAACTTTGGTGTTTGCCTGCTCAAGTAGGGATAACAGTAAGAGACTGGAGGCTGAGTTAGTTCATCACAGCCCTATTGCGACTCACTGACAACAAAAGTGTAAGCGCAACATGAAAACTGCTGGCTAGGATAAAATATTCTTCTTTTGTTCTATTCAGCCCAGTGAAGAAGCAATAAAGCTTCTTCCCTCCACATCCCCACGAGCTGGGCACAAGAGAACAAATCTTTTAAGATGGTACAAAGAAATGCTTCACGCTGAAGAGACTTTTTCCCACCCTTAGAGTGTGGCAAGCAAAGGATGAGAGGATGGAGGTGGCAGGGATATTATCATACTGTAAGGTGGACGTGCAGAGGAGGTGGGAGGAGAAAGGAGAACGGTTTGATGATGTGCAGTAGAGGAAAAAAGACGTATTGAAGAAGGGGAAGTGAAGAAATCTGTGATTGGATTCAGCCCAGTGATAGAAATAGTTGTCTGTTAGCTGGCTGGAAAGAAGGTCTGTGTTATAATGGGAAAGAATGGGCATCGGCAGAAGGCTCTAATAGGGCCTTCAGAGAGGATTCAGGGTTTCAGAACAAATCCTCGGTCACAATGGAGCACAGGTCTGCACTGAACCACTCCAGGCTCTGTCCATCTGACCCAATTTAATTACACTCAGAGTGTTCCTGTGTGACTCACCCACCTCACCAGTGAAAAACATGAGCGAGACACATTTACATCCCAATGACTCCTTTATGATCTCTAATAATACACACTGTTTAGAGTAAAGTATTAGGATATAAATGTACAATGGCAGAGCAGAGGTTTGTTATCACGGCAGTAAACTAACAATTCAGGTTTGGTTTTGTTGTTATGGAATTTGAAACAGTGACACAGTCAGCCGCACTGACCAAGTGGTAAACTGAGGACAGTATTTCAAGACATAAACCATCATGCATTGCACCTGACTGACCAACCAACCAACTGCAGGTAATGTTACACAATTTTTCAATATTTATACAATTTCAACTTCATCACTGTTAGTAATAATCTAGGAGTTGGTTATTAGGTGATGCATTTGATACCTAAAAACCACTGTATCTCACGCAGGCCTTCATTTGTAACTCAGTGGCTCATCAACCGTTTGGTGTTGGGGCCAACTAATAATCTAACACATCTTATTGTCAAAAGGAGAAGACATCGAAGTCTGAAGACAAAGAAGAGTTCCATGACAGGGTTTAAATCAATCCTACAAAAAAGATTTCTTGACTAGATCTGCCAGGTGTCAGACGATGACTTGACAAGAGATGGGAATCCATCTACAGTTTTATATTAGCACATTTGAAAAGTAGTTGGACCTCCCTTTGTCAAGGCTAGACAGTAATCAGCAGCCGTTAAGTTGAGCTCCATCTTCCCTGTTTTTTCCCTGTAGGAATTCTGCATTAAGAAACATTTGCTGTATGGGGCATGTCATTGTGCCTGAAGGAGGAGGACGGTAACCTCAGATCCACAGCTCCATTTAGCCACTCTGTTGGAAGGCCAACCCACTGTGCAGCAATTTAGCCAGCAGGTAATGTGGGACAGGGAAAAGGAGACAAAGGGAACTAAAAATCAACTTTGAAGGTCACCTTAAAACCACTGCAGGGGCTTACATGCAGGTTGTGCATCTGTAGTGTATACAGTCTGATGCCCACACACTAAAGGGCTGCTCTTATTTTTATCTTTACACTTATATGTGAAAGAACTATACAATTCATAATTAAGATTATTTTCCCTAATGATTTCTACCAAGTTCTACCACATTTAATCCAGATGTCCCTAGAAGAAGACATTTAGTCTGAATATTAATCATCATTTTTTTATGTTTTGGACAGACGACTGCAAGTTGCAGTGTAGAGGTGCTAGTTACTGCTTTTGAAAAAGAAAAACTCTAAAAGATTTTAGAAAAAATTCAAAGTTCTGCTTCAAATGAAGGACACTCTTTACTTTCCAATTGTGTATGACTTTGCCTTTGTCTGAATACCCCACACACACACACACAAACACACAAGCTCACTTTGACTGCCGGTTATACAGAACTGAAAGCATTTACCTTTAAGCCAAAGGAGGGAAATCAATGTTCCCTGTCCTTTCAAAACTACTCACAGTAGTGTAGCCTCTTAGTGAGCAGAAAGAGGACTCACTGTTTCTAACTGACTACAACTTTGTTGGAGATCCATCAGAGCTAATAACATTTAGACCACTGCAAAAAATAATGGCATTATTGAAATCTTAAAGGCTTGAGATTAGGCAGAATACTGGGTCATAAAAATTGAGGTCAATATAAGGTCTGGAAATATTATTATTATATTTCATCTTCTGCCAGTTGTACAGCTGTTCACACACTTCAAAAAATGAAATACACTTCAAACGTCCAACTACAGAGAGATCTCTCTGCTGTGGGCAGACATGAGGATGCTGCAGCGTCAACATCACCCATGACCAGCTGACTTTCGCAGAAATTATCTAATCTCACTCCAATTATTACTTTTACTCCACGTCAACAGCTTTTGTCAGCAGGTACGAGGAGATGGCGGTTCATCACCGAGCTTTAATTTAGAATGAGAGTGCTCAGTAATCCGTGGAAGTAAAGCTATGCTGCAAAAAAGCTGCAGGCCCAAATGAAGAGGATTAGACATGGATTACCTGTGTTCCGACTCATGGATGGAGAATACGACTCCTGATGTGGACGACTTCTGCTGGATGGAAGCCAAGAAGGTAAATTCACTTTTACTCCTGAACAGCTGCACCACTTTCTCTGTGATGTGTGCCGGGGCGTGAACTGCTCTTCCAACATCTGAAGAATAAAATCAAATGGGAAAAGTCATGAGCCAGAGTAAACACTGGATACAGCCGGTGTCTCTCTGACATCTCTGTACGCTCTCAGTGAATGTGCATTGAATGGTATAAGTTATTTAGTCACACGAGGCGGAACAACAGAAACACATTTTTACCCATAGAAAAGACAAAGTTGACTCTACGGTGGAGTTGTAATAAAGGGTTCTCCACAGAATGGTTATTAAACAATGCCACATCTTAAAGGAGCAGTTCTTGTATGCTGTGTGAGCCACACAACAATAGAACTATTATTATTATTATTATATAATACTACAATTAATCTGGAAGGGTTCTACTGTCTGTCATTTATCATAACTGTTGATGGGAAAATTTAAATAATAATACCTTAGAGTGAAATTATTATATTATTTTTCTAGGAGTTGCAGAGTAGCAGTACAAAATATACAGGTTTACACAAAATATACTGTACGACCATTTCATTTGTAGAAAACACACACACGCACACATTTTTATATTAAGAGTTTAAGCGCCATAGCTAACATGTACCTAATCTTATGTGTTATAAAAACTTTAGCTACAATTTAAATCAGAAGTAGAACGATGCCAGGAGAGTTTAATGTCTTCGGGCAAAACATTTCATTAGTATTGCAAGGGATTCACTTCTCCTGAAGTCATTTCTTACAGGTGATCCAACCTCATTACACTGATTGTCCATTACTGAAGCCTGCCACATCCTGGAAGATAAATAAAGAATGCTATAGATAACTGTCTAAGCAAACAAATGATATGCTCCGTTGGATATACTCCAAAAACATTTGAAAAACGTGAAAACCATTCCTTTTTTTTTAGTACAGAACAGTTAAAAAGGCCATTTATGAATTTCATCAAACATCTCTGCTGCCTATTTCTTCACAGGTCTAAAATACAGATACCTAGTACATTTTTATTTTTGTGTCTGTCAGCTCACATGACGGTGAAAAAGCTCGAAAAAGTCAAGGAAATAGTAAACAAGTGTCTGAAACTCTAGAACCAGAGTACAGATCTGTGGCTCCACACTTTCAGCTGTACATGACAAAAAGTTCAATGGAGAGGAGCCCGCGGCTGTCTGAGCGCAGGGCTTTTAAATCTCCCCAGAGTGACGGTGCCGTTGCCTGCCCTCGCTCTCAGCCTCTCCACTGTCACAGCCCTGTCAATGGAATGTCATTTTTTTTCCCCAGTTAACCCTGTTCCCCGACATGCTGCCTCTCGGTCCCCGGCCTGTCATTAGATCACACCTTCAGCTGTGCACTAACACTGTTCCAATTTAAATGATGTAAAGATACTGACAGCATTCATGTGACATTGTTCTACCTGTGCCCCAAAGTCTCGGGTACAATTGTGCATCAAGCTTTTCATTTGTTTTATTATGATTTTAATTTCACTGTTTTCTCTCCAGCTGTAAAACCTTAACACTCTCAGGTTTATGTCCTTCACAGCTGTGATCAGCAGCAAACAGTTTCACCAACGATCTCTTCAGAAGGGCAACAAAGAAAACCAGGCTTCTCATTTCTGCTGTGACCTTGAAAACAGTTGAGTTGCGAAGCCTTAAAGACTTCAGTTAAAGGCGGAACCTGAATGCAGGTACGCTGAATAACAATGACAACAAAAAGGCTGCATATATGAAGAAGAAATACTTTTAAAATACGGAAAACATCACAGAAAAAAACACAAAGAAGACAAGGAAACAACACAGGGAGAACAAGCTTCAAACTGCTAGAGACAAAGGGCAATTCGGAAACCAAAACAACAGCAAAAAGGTGCAAATGATGCAGCTAATGAAACACTGGTCCTTAAAAAAGAAGAAACAACACATTTAGGAAGAAACAGGAAGTGTTAAAGAATGAAAATTAAACAGAACAACACAAGCTAATAACAGAGAAAGAGAATCAGCATGAAATTAATCAAGATCAGTGACTTTAACAGAGTGCAGCGTTTAAAAGTCAGGGCAGTGACAGCTTACACAGCTTCTAGCTGCAGTATGCGTAGTGACAGCTTACACAGCTTCTAGCTGCCTAGCATCGTGGTGTCCAGTCTGGACACAAGTTATAGTCGTGTAATAGTATAAATACGTATAAAGATAATAGTTCAAATCTCGACAACTTTAACGTCCTGACATTGACTCTAACTAAGGTACTGGTCAATGTCCACAGTAAAGATAAACATGGTCCAGTTCTTCTCCTGCAGAGGGAACGATCACCATACACCATACATCTTATTATCAATTATTAAGCTCAACCTATTAATGGTTTATTACAAAAATTATTATTAATATGTGTATCTTAAGATGAAGACCAAATTAACAACACAGATCATATCACCACATGAATTCACAGTCACAGGAGGAAACAGGTAGAGCAGGAAGGTTCATCTCCCAGCAGACAGTCATGAGGAACAGCGAGGCAGGCTGCAGCCATCTGTCTGCCCTCTCTCCGCTCTTACTGGATTTTTAATCAGGACCCTGGCAGGCCCTCCCCTGACTTGGCTCAGTCTTACAGATAGACTCTTTAACTGGCAGTGAGTGAGGAGCTCAGCTGTGGTCTGGAGAAAGTTCAGTCAACAAAGTCACAATTCAGTGAAGACTTTCCATTAACGCTGCCACATTGAGTGTTCCTTTTGGAAAGGCACATTAGCACATTTCAATATCCAATTCCTTGACAGAGGAGCAAACAGAAAATGTGGAATCCTAGTTTTTTCTTACTGTAAATGTATAACCAAAAAATTGTGTAATTATTTTTCAATAGAATTTACAATGTATTTACATTTTAAAAATATTTTAAAAGAAATATATATTTAATTTGTTTGGGGGATAAAGATACGCCAAATTAGACAGTAAGTGACACTTTGTTCCCTGGAAAGCAGGAGACGTTTTTATTTTAAAAGTACTTTTGGTGTAAAAGCTCTGCTCACTTTCTGGCTGTGTTAACTATCTGCTGTGGAAAACTTCATTTTTATTCGTATCATTCTAATGTGATGACAGGGTCATCACCTACAGTATGAAACACTGTTTTCCATTTCATAAAGCCCAAACTAAGGAAGTATTGGTGACGTACTCGGTATTGGAAAGTATACAAATAAAAATACTAAAACTCATAGTGTATGTCTGTGTAGAAACTAAAATCCAAATGTGCCTTTTGTGATTGCTATTTCTTGCAGCAGTTGTGGTTGTAGAAGGAGATTTATTTCATCACACGTGACTCCGATAACACAGTGCTCTCCTGTTTTTACATACTGCCCAAAATCTTGCTGCTTCACAGATGAACAATCATTACATTGTTCAAAATCAGTCAATTTGAATTCTCACCTTCTCTCACATCCATTCATTCAAATTATTGTGTTCAACATCCCATAATGTGTGCCCAACTGGCCAAGTCTATTGCTTCATTTGTAAATGTCTAAAGACGTAGAGTTGATTTATAACAGTCCCATTCATCTGGATCAATTCTAAACCACTTCACCTTCACTTCTGTCACAAAACACCAGAGCTCATCTTTACTGTAATGTGTGATAATGAAGTCAAATAGTAAATCAAAGAGAAGGTTTTGAAGGACACTTGAGGACAAAACAAATTTAAAGAAAGTGTTTTGTTTTTTAAAATATATCCAGGACCCAGTGAAAGATATGACAATGTAACACACTTAAGAACATTACACACACTACATACTGAGAAAAATGTACTATTTGATGCAAGACTGATCCCCACCACAAGAAATGTCTCAAAGTAATATTTTACATTATAATAAATTAATATTTTTTGAATACATTGGTTAAAAGAAAATACTGTCAAGTCTCTTCTGTTTGTACAGGTGATGTTTCTTTTTCCTAAACTGTGTTTATTTTTAGGGCTGTCTATCAATTAAAGTTATTAATCAGATTAAACACAAGGCAGCTGTGGATTATTCACAATTAATTGTGACCAAGATCACTCAGTGTGATTTAGCTGCAGGAGCTCAATCCCATGTATCGACTGTGAATTACAGCAACAATGAGTGAATGGATAGTGGAATGACTGAACAGGCCAAAAACTACCTCTGTACTTTAATGTACTTCTGTTGTGGGACAAACGAACTCCATTTGTCGATGTTTCTCATTACTCCTACTCAATGAACATCTATCTGTTGTCCAGTGAGAAAAAGCTGTCAGATCTGGGTTTTAACTTCCTCCTGTACGTGTCCTCAGTGAGAACCCTCTTATTAGGTACATGACAAATCACATCACAGTAACAACCCAGCAGGTAGGTCAGAATGTTTACTGTCCACCAGGTCATGTGCTTGCACAGAAAATTTGAACTGGATCATCAATGTTTCATTGTTTAAGTTATGAATTTTTCATCAACCAAGAAGTACTTCAGATGCAAGCAAAGTCATCTTAAGAGAGGCATGCTGGGAGTACAACTTCACATGCACTCACTGACTCCTTCACGTGAGCAAACGCCTTTTCCTTTGCTTTTTGTTTACTCCCTATGGCTTTTTGGTGCTTTCTAACCCTTCTCCGTTTGATATCTCCTGGCTGTCAGCTCCAACTGTTTCACTCTACCCTAACATCCATCTTTGTTTGTGCCGTTAACTACTTTTTCTGTTATGAAGTGTGTTCCTGCTTTTATACTTTAGTCATGTCTTGCCTTTGGATTCACTGTGATTTGTGGAAATATATTTGCAGCATTATCTTTAGGACAATAAATGATGAAGATAGATGATGGTAAAAAAACATTGATGATCAACAATCAATGTTCTAATACCCTGTGAGTCACAACAACCTCCCCTCACATTCCTGTGGGTTTTGTTGTAATATAATGCTATAGTTAGGAAAAAGGAAACAATATGGTTAAAAAAACAAACAAAAAAACATCAGAACACAATGGGACCAGATTTGAGCTTTAAAAATGGTTATCAGAATCTCTCTTAAATGGTGATGATATATTTCTTTACAGCAACCAATAGATCAACTGACAAACAACTGTACGTGAACTGTACATCAAGGTCAGAGGAGAAATGTGATCATGTGGAGAGAATAGTGACACAATATACAGTAGCATTACTTTGTTTTAATAAACGCACAAGGTGGAGACCGGTACTTAAGGTTGACTCGATGTGACTTCAGCTATATACTGTATATATAAGAATTACAAGTGAATTCATTTTAAACATTAATTATATTTCGTGCTTCATTTTTGGTGCTGCTCCTTATCTTTGGTCCAGTCCCTCTTCAGCAGTCCAGTCTCACTGCTTTCTCTTCCTGCACTGCAGACCTGCCTTGAGCGAACTGAAAGCAGGCTAGCTCCTCGGGGACAGTCTGCTGTGTACTGGATAGATGACTGGTTCTGGCGAGCTTTTTATGTGGATACAAGGATGACTAGAGGGCTTGAAGTGTGGAAAAAGGGATGACTGTCTTTTTGCAGGATCAGAGTGAAAATGAAAAATAACTACAAATGGCTGCGACATGCTATGAAAAATTAACAGGAAGCTAAAACAGAACTAGCTGTTCAATCTAATATTTTTTTGGAAGTACTTTGGAATCGGTTGCCAGTTGAGATACACCATATCTGAAGAGTAAATGTGTGGTCCTAAAATTACATTAATTTGTTATTTGTTATAATGATTGAATGTTCAATGATAAATAAGTCAGGAAAAACAGTAAGTTTTTCATTCAAGGATTTACACAGTTTGGCTCTGTAGTCTTGTGTTTTTTAAGGGTTATAGAGAAAAGTGTCACTTAAATGCCTCGGTCATTGTGTTTGAGGACACAGTCCATAAAATGTGGAGAATACATACTGTATGTATTTCTAACAATAGTCCATCTACAGGGTTTTGCAAATGAGAAATGTCAGCGTTCAGAATGAGACTGACTGACATCCCGTCAGACCACACCAGCAACTCTTAATGTGGTTTATAAATGACAACCTCCAACAGCAACAGTGATATCTGCAGTCAACTTTCAATGATGGATTCTATCTCAACAACAGTCATTGTGGCAGAGCGCAGCCACATGAGAAGGGACCTCACAACTCTGAGGTAGAATTCCAGGGGAATCAACACCTATAATCACAAGTGAAGGATCCTCTCAGGACGAGAGGTGACACATTTTCAACAAACCTCAGGTTCACTTGTTAGCAAAAACCAGAGTGATTTTCCCTTGACATCTTCTGCTGCTGATGAACCTTGCGTAAGAACAAATTAAAGTGACAAATTAAGTGTGCCAGTTTTATAAAATGCTTTTTACTAATGTCATTAAAAGAATATCAGTCAGTACAGTGTGCCTAGTTCTGATCAGCTCAATAAACTACAACAATGTGTGCATTATCTTTAAATAAAGAAGCAAGATATAATGTATTAATATTATATGCTGCCTTTATCTGTAATGTATGCACTCAGCCAGGCAGCAGTGTCTGATGGGACAGTGTATGAGTGTGTTTACAGCAGAAGGTCAGGCAGCTGAGGTGAGGCTTTTTGTACAAATATATTTTACGTGTGTGCCTCCTTGTCTACTCTATAAGCAACTGCAGCTGGTAGTCTTGTATAACAAGTATATTACTGTCAATGCTGTCATTCCTCCATCTGGGCATAAAAGGAATCTATTTTTTTTTTCTTTAAATTGCATGAAGTGACCAAAAAATGAAGCAGATACCTGGCTGCAATGTGCTGTCCTTCAAGAAGACCTGAGGCTCTGTAGAAAAGCTTGTGGGTGGAGTGAAGTGGTGAGAGCTGAAATCTGAGCAGTGTAGGAGTGAACAGTGAGACAGAGGGCACTGCCCGCCCCCTTTTTACAATCCTTACAGTTTGCAGTTTCCCAAATCTGTCAACTCACTTTAGCATCATACTTTTCCCTTATGTTGTTTCTGTGGATTTTACGGTTGATTGAAGTCAATTTTTTTGTTTCCTATCTGAATGAGAGGAAGAATAGACAGTAATGGCCACTGTCTGTGTGGCTGAACAGAAGGCTGGTTTTAATCAACACATCATCAACACTGTTTAATGTCAGTGTCTTCATCAAATGCAGTGTCTATGAATAGACACCTTATGGAGCCTAAAGCTCTTACTTTGCTTGTTAACTTTCTGAAGTGTGATTTTCTCCATGACCCCCTGCCCCTCCCTGTCAGAGCTCTGCAGGACCCTCCCAGGCTCAGGGCAGCTTTGAAATCCTTAAACCACTCCTCACACATACATGTGCAAAGGAATGCAGAGAAGACGAAAAAAAGGTTACATTGAGATGTGAGCTCATTTAAAATTAGGCTAGAGTGATTTGAGGTGCTGTTTCATTAGATGGCAGTCAGGCAGGCTGCTGGGATTCTGCAGCACTCTGAGGACCACATGGCTATGAAGCCGGGGCCCCTGAAGAGATCCAGTGGAGCTTTAACAGTAAGCCCCTACTTCCCTGCACAACTCAGCCAAGCTTAATTAACATCTTTTTCTCATACCGCTCTCGCTGACAGACGGCCGATCGCTGGAACCGACAGCGGGAGAGCACAGGCCACTAGACTTGCCACACAGTCATCAAATTGTCATCATCACTGCTTATGCAGCTCTTTATCTCAATTAGCCATGCTCTGGACGCCTGGAAAATATGTCAGAAGGAAGCTAGAAAAACTGCTATCCCTCGGTACTGCAGCGCATACATTTGTGATGGATCGTCCCCAAAGAGCCTTCAACAGTAGCAAGTTGTTGATCAGAGAATAAAACACAAATTCAACATTTATCCAAGGAATTACACAGCACTGCAGATTCTCTAATAACCACCTTAAATACATAAGTTGACGGTCATCCACACTTGTCTGCAATAGAACAGCTGCATCTCGTTTTCTTTCAAAAGAGAGAATAAACACAGCGAGCTGGAGGTTGACCAAAGACGTTTTGCAGCGTGGGCAGCATGTAGAGCGGAGAGGTAAGATAAAATCATGACAGGACACACAGAGAGGAAAGACATGCCAAGATAATATAGCCACAGGTTCTCCAAGGGCACAACAATTCCTCTCTAGAGGAAGACAGAAACTGTCCCAATCCACGACTACAGCAACAATCACAACAAATGCGTTGCACGTGATATTAGCAGTGACATACCGTGCATTTCTCAACTTTAGCACAATCCTGTGTGACTAAATTAATATCTCAATGATGTCATTATCTCTATGGAAACAATCAATAATATGCAGATATGCAGTTTAACGAATCCTTATAACCTAGATCAGTGGTTCTCAAACTGTGGTACGGGTACCACTAGTGGTACACAAGCACCGTCTAGTGGTACGCGGGGAAAATTCATATTATCATATATACATTTTTAATTGAATAAATCTGAAACATAACATGCACAATTAATACAACATTTAGAAAAATGTGTAGCTACTTGTTGTTCTTGCTACTATTTATTTACTTTTTTTGCTGCAATGCAAGTCTGTTGCGCACGTAAGCACAGGCAGCACAGAATCATGGGATCACTTGCAAGTTGAACGTGGAACGATCAGGGGAAGTCTAATGTTGGTCATCATGGTGGTACTCAGAGCGCTCAATGTTTTCTCAGGTGGTAGAGAGTAGAAAAAGTTTGAGAACCACTGACATAATACATGTACAATATCATTGAGAAGACAAAACGCATTTTACTATTTGCACATGAACTCCATCCTCCTCTTTTTCTTCGTCTGTCGTACAGATTCAAACACGTGCTGTTCTATCTCCAGCCACGCTAATGATGAGTCCAGTCTGTCCTGTCGTATCTTTGGCATCATTTTAAGCTGAGAATGCACACAGTGTATCAGTGGACATTATTCACAAGGGGTTCTGTACGGAGCCGGAGCCACCAAGCTGAGGGACTTTGACTGTGATGAGGTTGATTATAGAGACAGAAACCATGAATTAATAAAACAAATGGCACTCCAGATGTTTCTGCTGTCTTGATGACAAACGCTGTTTTCACTCAGGCGTGGAGATGCGATCTGAGCAAAACATGAGCATGAAAAATATGAGTGGCCTTCGTCCTGCGTGTGTGTAGTTTCCATTTTTAGAGATACTGTCAACGTGATTCACGAGGAACCCTCGGTCATTTGGCACTTAGACGTTTGGCACTTAGCTTTTATTGTTGAACTACTTGTGGCAGACACTACATTTCCTGGCCCCGGTGAAATTATGTTGCTGTATTTTACTGTCTCCAACTAGTTGGTTTAATATTATATTGTGAGACATTACATATAAGTTCAACTTTAATACTCAATCAGTGATTCCAGTTAAATACTTAAAATTAATATATATTTATATGACTATTCATTTTAGAAGCACCATGTTCAACCTAAGAAATGTCAAGATCTGATTTAATGTTTGACAGATATTGCAATATCTGTCAAAATCCCAAAACTTGACATGAAACTCATGAAAAGCTCATAGCTCTTTGTAGAGTGAGGCTCATTAGACAGAAGTTTTCTTTTCTTTTTAAATGTCACAGGCTTACGGAAATAAACTTGGCAGGTAATTAGAGAGATCAACTGTGTGTCACTGTCTATTGTGGCTGGCAACTCCAGAGAAGGAAAGAGAGTCTAAAGATAGTTGAATAAAATCCCTGGTTCTGCTCTGTCCAAAATCAATCTCACCTTCAAACTGTATATCCATTTATCAAGTCATCATTTCGCTCACATATAACTTTGTTCATCCATCCTCAGGAATGTGAAAAATATGTTTTTTACAATTAATATACTCAAGCAAAGAACCATGCCCTTATAGGTTTACCAATTGCACCCCACCTCTTACAATTTTCTATTCACTTCAAAATAAAAGTCTGTTGTTTTTGGTTGTGCCACCCTGACATTTCAAAAATGTAAAATGCTGGACAAATGTTTTGCAGTTATTTTAACAGTTCTGAAACCATTGATATTAGAGGGAAAAAAAGAGTCCAAAAGACTTTAAACATAAAATAATGACTTCATTATTATTCATTATTATTTAAATAACATTTTTAGTAGTTTTCTTAGTCTCATTAGCTCAGACAGCTGCACTACCTGACATTAGGGGTTTGAGAAGCCAAAACATAAATTAACACATTTATTTTAATTTATTGAACAATGTATGAAAATTAATATGATTTATAGAATAACGTGGTAGTCATGAATAGATTTGTTTTTTTTATCGTAGTGATCCCCATTCCTTTGAACTGCAACCTCCAGCCATGGCGTGAAGCCGTTTAAATTTAATTCAAGTTAAATCATTTTAAATGTTTATCCTATGCAAAGGTTTGTTTTCTGTAATTTTGCTTCAACTGTGAGATGTTTGGTCTTCACATTAAAGAGGACAGTACCATTACTGCACTTTACAAATAACGCTGTAAAAAAAAAAATCACAAAAGTCACCGTAGAAAACCAAGCAGCAGAGAAGAGAGTTGTTTCTCTAAATATTAATAATACATTTTAAAAGATTCTGAACAGGCTTTGTGTGTTGTCCTCACGTTTGCCTTGTAGTGAAAAAAAAAACAAAAAACACTCCAACATCGTTTCAAAAACATTTTTTTCCAAGGTGTCATTAGCTAGAATTAGACATTACAAATTCAGATTCCAATCTACTGCAGGTTACAAAGCCAGTGGAGTGAAAGAAACGCAATTAAAGCTCGACTGTGATACAATCAAAATAAAGACAATGGCTCAAGGCAGGGAAAAGCTGGGCCAATTATATAAAGCTTCTGATGGAGATAGGGAGGTGATGAAGGATTGTTCTCACTCCTTCCACAAACAGTTTGAGGCGGCAGTTAATAGACAGAGTTTAATTGCTCCACGTCGAGGTTACTGTGGCAGTAACCAGTCTTAAGTTCGTCAGATTGAAAATGACATTGAGTGGTTTATATGTGGGAGTCGTCAGAAGGAGCCTGGGCCGTGTGACCATGCATACAAATTCAACAATTTACCAAATAGTCTGTTTTTTTATTTATTTTTTATTTACTTTTAAAGTCAAATATTAAAGTTATACAAAAATAAACAAAAGACTTTATGTAGTTTATTCATAGACCCTCTCCTATCGTGGTAGTTGTGTTACAAGACCCACCACAAAAAATCAAATCGCGAATTAGAGGCGAGATAGTTATTATGTTATTCACGTATATATTTAATCTTTACGAACCTCCCCCACGATGCATGAGCCAATCAGTGTGAGGAACAGAATAGCATCCTCAATTAGCCAATAGTACACCAAGTACCCATTGTATTAGCCAATAGTATGCTGTGCACGATCTTCTCTAGGTAAACAAAGTTACTAACGATCGTTCGCAAATGCGCTTGACTCAATTTCAGAACTTGAGTCCACTTTTTTAAAGCCAAAATAAAAGATCTTATTTAAATATATATATATATATATATTTCTTATATTGAATAATAAACACTTCTACAATAACCATTTCCATCCTTGTGGAGTCTCTGAAAATAAAATAAATTCAGACCCTGCTTCTTTGCCTCATTTAGGACTAAATCAAATGTTTTCAAATGTATTTCAGTTTTGGCAAAAGAAAAAACACAGACATAAAGCCTGTATTTATTTACTTTAATTAATTAAAATGTCAGCTTTTGATTTGACATTTTACAAAGTGAATGCTTATTTACACGTCTTTATTGTGTGATCCTGCTTAAAAAACATTTTTCTAAGCTGCGACCACATTTACATCCCCAGGGACGCACCACACCAGGGATCCCCGTCACTGCCGTAGATTAATTGAAATCCAAGTGTGTAGGAGAACATTTACAGAAGTTACCTCCAGTAACAAAACACATTATCAATATTTTTGCCTGCAATATATATTTTCCTAACCTGTTGTAAATCTAATGGAATGCTTTGGTTAGACCAGGCAGAATTAAACCAACATCAACAAGTTACAACTGATGATATCTGTGTCTGTGGCAATTTCCTCCCCTACACTGCCTTTAATAAGACAGCAGGGGGGCAACAGAGACAGGACAGTCCCCCTTAAAAGATATAGCCCTCATGTCAGATGAATAATTCAAATGAAACAATGCCTCGGAGATTTCCTTTTAGGAGGGACCAGTGACTGGCCTCCTGCAGCAGTAGGACAGCCAGAAAGCTCATACATAAAAGATGAAAGGTTTGATAGCCTCCGTTGGATTCAGTATCTGCAGAGTTTAGAGTTGGAGCCAGACTGCTGGTGTGTGTGTGTGTGTGTGTGTGTGTGTGTTGTCAGGTGTGGGTGGCAGGGGGGGGGGGTGTTGTGGGGGGGGGGGCGTTATAAATAGCAACGACACAGATGCAGGAGAGGATGAGACCTCAATGAAACCTCTGCATTTCTATCCAGCTCACGCCACGGAGCACAGCGGAAACTGCCATCAACCAAAAAGGGATAACTACAGTATTTGGGTCATATTGTCCTACGGCGTTATGAATGAATGGGAGAGTAGGGTTTTTGTTGGGGAAAAACAAGAGAGAGAAAATGCATTTGAAAATGCATTTGAAAAACAAGAGAGAGAAAATGCATTTGAAAACAAATCCAATTTTAATAACAAATATTTTTTAGATATTCTCTTTTTTATTAAAAAATACAAACGGAAAAGGATCATTAAATAAAGTGTGATGACCAGATTTGTCCAGATTAAAGAATCCACTAAAGAAATGACTTTTCTCTTTCTAAAGACAGAAATGGTATTACACCACATTTAATTTAATTGACCTAAATTCAGCTCCTTAAATTCAACGCTCCTTTACCACGTATGAACCAGATTCCTAGCCTTACACAGACATGTTAGATTGATTCGCGTCCAAGATTCTCACGTTTTTTTTAAGTATAACGTTTGCATGTGTATCGTTGCAGCAATGATTTATCAGCCTTTATCAGTCTTGTTAAACCTACACCTTTTTTCTGCACCTCTACAGACAAACCTGTGATAGTAATAAAACCTGAAGGCCAAACATATTGGTTCAATGCACTTGTCGTCTCATTATGCATCAAGAATCTGTGAAAAGCCTAACTAGGCATTTATTTAATCATGAGCTCCACAACCGCTGCGACGTCAATGCATTTAATCCCCGCTGTTAACAAAGTTGGACAAAGAGCATTTGTATCGATTTAAATACCGCAGATCAGGGTTGACGAGGCGACCTGTCGGCAGCAGATTTGATGGAGTAACACTGATCTATTCAAAGACAGCTGCAACTAAAACATACTCAAACAGCCTATGAGGTTCATCTCAGGCAGTAGATACACAGCCACACAGCCAAGAGCTGAGGACAGAACGACTGCAGCAAAAAAAAAAAACAACATAGCACAACCCGTAAGAGGGCGCTGAGAGGGCACGGCTACAGGTGGAGCTATCTGACAGCCACAGAACAGGAAGTGAAGGGAGAAAAAAAGTGCACAACTGTGGTGCTGATATCACAGCTTCACATGCAAAAGTTTTAGGCAGTGTGGGGGGAAAATGCTCTCAACTAAGAATACTTTAACAATCTGAGCTGCCAGTAGTTTATTTTTATCAATCAGAAGAATGAGGCATATGAACAGTGAATGACCTTTGGCCTTTGAAAAAGCATCATTTTGTGTATGTTTCCTGGCACAGGGATTTTGAAGGAACTCAGCTGAAGATTTTCCTGAACATCTTCCTGAACATCTTAGAGAATTACATTTCTGTGTCACTTCATTTTATCCCAGTCAGACTCAGTAATGAAATTGTATAAATTACAAATGAGAATATGACACGTCCTGTCAACCAACTGATGGCCCAAGGGCTAAGGAAATAAGATGTTTGTATATTTGCATGTTACAATAAACACACAGCAGGCAGTTGTGAAAACATCAACTATTAAATAATGATGCTGTGCAGAGAGCAGGTATTCACTGTAATCAGTGGGTATCATCGCTCTGGTCTCTTTAGAAGTCTAGACAGACTGTGTAATAATAGGTATATGAAGGAAGCACGCTACAGTAGAAGCGTTTTTATCTTTTTTTGGAGAAAAAAAATGTCGTACCTTTTTTTATTGATGTCACTTCATAAAGCTTTGCAGACAAAGACAGAACTATAATAACTAGATTGTACTGGGATCATGTATCTGTACGGTGCAGCTACAAGGTTTTGAGTCATAAGAGAAGCATATGTTTTTGCAGTGGTGGTGACAGTAAGTTGTCGTCTCGTTTGTGTTTCTGTAAGCTCTTTCTTTATTCTAGTATTTAACTAAATCTCTTTAAGAACGGTCTTCACAGAGCAAAACAAACCATTAATCCTTTATTTCTGCTCCTGCCAATTCTTCACCAGCGCAAAAGATGTTGAAACATGTTTCCATGCAGATGGCGGTCTCTTTTAGCATAACTCATAACGATTCCTCTGGACATTTGACATATTTGACATCACAGTAATGCTCGTGCTAATAAAAATTTGACATATTTACAACATGGCGTTGAAGCAGAAGTGATCTGAAGTATGAAGTATGGTTTTATTTCATAAACAGTTTCTTAGATGAGCAGAGCTTTAACAACAATAACGTGGGGAAATACCTACAGCATACAGAAACACACACACACACACACACCCAGACACACACACCATGCATTTAATTTACGATCAATGTGCCGTCTTTTTAATATATTCAGAGCATTGCTGTGTTCCTCTTTTCCCGGCGTCAGCCAAGTTTAACTGCTTACAAAGCCACGGCCTCATTTATCCAATGCAACTCAGAGGCTGTGCTATTAAAAAAGTCAATTTATCAAAGATGCTAATTGTGTGCTTTTTATGTTAACATGTTCATTCCTGCAGAGGAAATGTTATATTTTTTATGCAGTTAATAATTAGATGCCAAATGGGTTAATGCAAAAAGAAACCTATTTTCTATTTTATTTCCTAACTCAATAAGAGTTGATAAATGTATCCATAAGGAATGGAGTCGATAAGTGATATCCATGTTAGAACCAAAGTTCTTAATAACAATTATCATGATTAGTCTAAATGTGTGATATGGTTCAATTTATAACGTTGAATGAGTTGAGTCTTTTTCGTGGTTCTTGGAGGTGCCTTGTACTGTAGGTAGAAGGAGTCGAGAGTTGCTTTCAAAACTTCAGAGAAGCGTTTTTCGTCAACAAAATTAATCACTATACACTCCCTGACAATCTGTTTGGTACAAATGTCAGTCAACTTGTCAGCTGCAGTCACACTGCCTGTACTGGGCATGGTGAGACTGGTCTGACGCAAGCCGTGCAGTTGACGTGATGCTGAAGCTTCCACAAACACATGATGGATGTTGAGATGGTAGCTCCCAGAGCGTGTGGAAATGAGGTATATACAGCACAGTGTGCTTCACATGAAATAAAATGTCAAAATTATTTAAAACATTTTGATTTAGTAAGAAAATGACAGGTGTATAATGCAGCTAAATGATAGTAGATCCACAGATTTCATATTGGCCAAGACAGAACTTGTGGTATACTTTATTTCAATCTAAATGTCTATTTCTAGAAAACACAGGAAACAAACATGCAGATTAATTACTGCACGTGATAAAAGTATTCCAAACCCTAACTCAGTGTTTCTCAAAGTGTCACTGGTGGGGAACGCAGACATGACAGAAGGTTCAAGTATTGATGGCACAACTGCACTTTTATTTTCTCTTTCTGAACTTTGATGTTATTGATTTTGATTCATTATAAAATATGATGTTACTTGGTGTTCAATAAATTTGAAATGTAATATGTCAAGATTTTTGATGGGATGACGGGGGCTTGAACATCCTCACTTGCTCAAATAATAACCAAAAGGTTTACGAAATGTTTCTGCATGATTCCTTCACATTTATCAATAATAGAGGCCGAGTTGTGCATCTTTTTTTTCTTGATTAAACTTTTTTTCATGCCTCCACACAAATTCAGCTTTAAGCAGTTGAAGATGAATATACGTATATAATACAAGTGAAAATCAATATTAGGACAGACAGCATAGATATAATATATATCGGCTTTTCAGGTCTTGAAATGAGGTGCTTTCATATATTTGCAGTTATCAGATTTCTGTCCTCATCTGCAGCGTCTATTTCATTAACATTACAATTTTTGAAAGTCAGCGAAGAACATGAAAATCAGTAGCAGTTGAAGTGGTTCAGTAGGGACACCTGGTTATATGTAGAAGCTTTTAACATAAAAGAGTGACATAATTAGGAAGGAATCTAAAACTTGATCCTCATTACTTGACTTTAGGGATGCTACAATTTACTCAATCAAATCATAAGCCAACTACAATATAAATATATATAATTCATGTTTTTTTTTTTTTCAACCTTTGTATGCCATAAAACAGATTCATGAAGTGGATCAACACTGTGATAGTTTTTCAGCTTGATGATTACAGTTACTGCCTGCAACTAGGCTCTAACGAAGGCTCCAGCTGTCCATTATCATATACTGTGTATCAATTACACATCTGTCAGATCTATTCAAGAAGTTCTGGCCCAAATGCCAGGATCATGTCTTTTACTCAGGGACACATCATTATGTAGATTACAAAGATTTTGTATACACTCCCAACATTCTAGTGCCAACCTGTCCAAATAGGGGTCTACAGGCTACATGTGGCCCAGACACATCCTTTGAATGGCCCAGTACGGGGTCATTTATTACGACACTGACGCCCTGTTTACCTGGCAACAATACAATATGACCACAGCCTCTGGATATAGAGCGTTTACATGGATCGGGCGCAAACAAAATTTGCATATATATATATATATACACACATTTACAGGACATAAGCCTATGGACAAATATATTTTACTACTGAACAAAGGCACCTCTAGGAAGTTGTTTGGGTAGTAAAGAGAGCAATTACAATAAATGCTGACTAAGTGTTGTTCATTAATTCATTCTGCTTCAACTGCATAATTTTATTCAGAACTGCAGCCGGTCCAAGCGGTCATCAGGATAGGCTGGTGGGATACATCCTGGACAAGTGCATCACCAGGCCACATATGGAGATTAAAAAAAGCATTCACACTCATATTCACACCTTGGCTTGAATTCAGAGTGACCAATTAACCTAATTCTGCATGTCTTTGGAGTGAGTCCAACTATTTGAGAGTAAAATCTTTGCAGACAGACCATCTGTTACCACTAGGGCTCAAACCAACTGATTTTGTTGCTGCAAGGCAAAAGGACAAACCACTTTCCACCATGTGGCCATGTGTTTACTGTTTTTTTTTTTATCAATGAAATGTACATTAGTTATACATAATGAGGGATTACAATGTATTTGTTTTAATTTATAACCTCCTTTTCTCTATTGATAATTCTGATAATTCTGCTGTTATATTAGCCTGAGGAAAAATAATGTACAACATCTGTTGTTTGTTAATTACTGGCAGCAGTAAAACTGGCCCCAGCATCCAGACAATGTCACAGTAGGGCTGTTGCGGTCAGAGGATTTTGCCTGCAGTAAGTCAGGGTGGCTCAATATTACAGTATGCAATATCACAGTACCATTTTTTTAAATGTAAGTATGTACCAAAGGTGTTTGTTAATTACTAAATTATTGAAGTCATTGCAATTTCATTGCAAAATTTCCTCTGAAACGTCTTTTAAGGCTACAAAATTAAGTCTACCAGGCACACACAAAACAATTTCACACTCCTTGAGCCTATGACTGACGTATCATTTCAGAGAGGGGTAATAATATTTTCAACAACACTGAAAACCCTCTCTGATGGTGCACTTGTTGCACAAAGCCAGCGAGTTCCATGGTAGCTCTAAGTGCACACTCACACTAAGGCTAGTCGCTGCTCAACACAACGTCATCATTGCTGTGAGCTGCTGTCAGAGCAGAATATCTGCAGCAGCATCTGACTGTGATATGCATGAAGGTGTGTGTTTTGAGTGGAACAAACACATACGGCTGTGAACTGCGTCAGCAGTTTTTTGTTGACTATCTTTGTTTGTTAGTTGTTTGCCACTGGTCGCACCACTGTTGGTGGCCAGAACATGTGCTATGTGCCAGCTGCCTCCACCCTGCATGTCTACAATCTCCTGAACCACTTGTGGCGGTGACCTTTCATGCATTGCATGAGCTTCTTAATATCAGCCCTACGTCACAGCCTCAGTCTTCGCCTAGCCCTCCATCTATCTACTGACACTAATTAGAGCAGCAGACATTTTACGGGGATTACAATCTGTTTTTCCCTGATTTGTGTAATCAAAGCAATGAAATATGACATTGGACCAAGCGCACAGCATGATTGCATACAGCATACATAAATCAGCTTAAATAATCATCGACCCAATCAGTCACAGGCGCTCCAGGAACGTCTGGACTCTGCATTTATCACAGTCTGTCCTACACTGTAAACGACTGCTGCGTCAAATTTAACACTTACTGCAGTTGATGCTCTAACTTCAGCTGCGCTGGTAGCAATCTGGGTTACAAGGCCACAGAAGAAGAACGGCAAAGAGGCCCGAGTGTTAAATAGGTCACAACACAAGCATCTATGACAACACCACAGGTCCTGTTCTCACCGTAGGATTAGTCTCTCGTCTCGACCCTGGGAGCATGGACGCCACAGGGAGAGGAGGTTGGAGTAGGAATCGACTTCAGCATGTGTGTGTGTGTGTGTGTGTGTAACTAAAGTAAGGCTGTGCATCCAACCCTGCATCCTGGACAGCTCAGCCTCAGCAGAGACGTCCAAGCTGCTCCGGCCTTCATTCATACAGAGCCAAAGGCGAGATGAGCCAGGCATTCTGACAAACAAAAGAAAAGAAAAAGACCCCACACACACACACACACACACACACACGCACACACACACACCAACAGACTCACATCGCTAGTCTGAGTCCAAACATTGATCACCACTTTAAAACTGGTTGGAGCACAAGAAAAACAGTGACAGTTTCTGTTATTTAAGCAGTTGGTGAAGATTCAGACATCACAGACACAATCAATAACTAGTTCTTATGAATTTACCTTTTTCATGCACACAAACACATGAGCAGCCAGCTGGTTTTCCCTTTACCAGCACTTTGCATCAAACTCTTTCTTTATTCATTGCTGATAGCAGAGGCTACTTTTTATCAACTAAAAACAAAGTGCAACCGCAATTAGGACGCAAGTTCCTGTTTTGTTCACACTTTGTTTTCCATCAAAACATTAATTTTGGTTTAGTTGTATTAAGTCAATCCCTTCTTACCACCTAAACCTGCATTTCAGTCAGTGTTCCAGAGACATCATGTGGACAGGATTACTGTACTGTAACTTCTAATGAGTTGATGCATCAGCCTCTCTGGTAGCCAGGCTGTACACTACTGCTAGCATACACCTGAACCCTTCCAAACTTTAACAGTTTTAGTTACATTATTGAGGCTTTCTATTTACACCTTCCTTGACCAGTGGTGGCTTAGTGGTTAAGGAAGCGGAGTTAGGTCTGGAAGGCTTCAGGTTCGAGTCCACCAGCTGCCAAGTTACCACTGAGGTGCTCTGAGCATGGCACTGTCCCCACACACTGCTCCCCATCCCCACAAAGCTGCCCACTGTTCACTCTGGTGATGGGTTAAAAACAGAAGTCACATTTGGTTGTGTGCTGTGTCACAATGACAAGTACTTCACCTTCCTTTCTTTCTTCCTTATTGAACTGTTACCTGACCTGTACTATTGTGGAGTCGTCACACTCTCAAATCTTAAAGCTTATAAATAAAGAAACGTTTGAAATTGAACATCTTTATTTGTGTCTGTAAAAATGGCTGTAAAACCTATTTTCTTCCCTGACAACATAAACAACCTAAACCCTTACCCACCGCCACAGTTTTTCTGTTATCCTTTTGTCTTTCTAAGAGTCAGACTTACAGTAGCTGTGAGATCACTTCAGGTTCATTTTTAATTTCCAGTTTAGATCTTTATTTTGTCTCTCTCCTTTACAGATTGTGCCTCCATCGCAGAATGGGGTTGGGAGTAAGTCATCAACAAGCAGTGTCAGTACACAGATGCAGCTGGTAACGTTCAAATGAACCCCACTAAATGAGCATCAACACCACAGTTTGTTCCACCAATTCAAACACCTATGAGCCTCGCTCGCAGAGAGCGATGGCGCGAGATAGTGTAGAAAGGTTGGACACGAACTCTGTTACCAGGTTAAATGAGTGCCCCACATGAGAGTTACCACAGCCTTATCTGAAGAAAGTCATTTTGTAACCAATGTTTTCAGGCTCTGGAGGAACCTGCATCTTCACACTTCCCATCAATTACTAACAGTTGTTAGGGTTGCTTGACACCAAATGTTATTGAAAACAGTTATTAAAAGGCAGCTAGGCATCTGCTGCACATGACAAATTAAATGTGGAGTAATTATGAGAGGAGGAAGCCTGGGGTGATTAGACTCAGGAGCACAGGTAATGCTGTGACTCCACGGAGGTGTGGCGCTGCGAGGCTGTGCTCACACACAACTCCTGTAGTAAAACAGAGAGTGGGAGTGTTGGTGCGTGTGTGTGTCTGTGTGTATAAAAGCTGTGTGTGTTCGGCGATGAAGACGAGAAAACAAAGACAATCTGAACTTGACTACAGAGGATGACAGTGTCAGTGTGTATGCGTTACCTCGGAAAATGAAGGCTTTGCTGCCGTTGTGGAGCCCTGCCACTTGGGTAATTCCATAAGTGGCATTTGCCAGGTCAAGTTCGTGGATGATATCGACGTGATAGTCTTCATCTGAACCCAAGGCTGGGGAAGAGAAATGAAGGTTAAAGAAGAAGTGTGTGAAATGACGTTTTTTAAGCCTGCAGGAGAATGTATAAAACCCAATAAATGGTGCTTTTTTTTTTCTTCCTTTTTTTTCTCTCTCTTTTTTTTGCATGCAGCCATTTTTAAATTCCGGTCTTGGAAAAGTCATGCAGTTTTAAAATAAATACAACGAATGGATGGAGCTGCGTCCGTGGCCGCAGCCATCACCTGTTTTCCCCACTGTAGGTGAACTGTGCGCTCACGTAGGGTAAAAGCTGTTATCTTTGTTAACTTTTCTCATTATTTCTTGTTTAATCATATAATTAACGTTCAAAACTGCGAACCGTACAATCCTGAAACATTACCCCAATGATGACGTTTGTGCGCCTGGTGGGGAATTTAGGAGCGTCAAAACCATAGGATGTCCTTTTTTTCCTACTTGTTTAAAATCCATCAGTGTGACCACAAAGTAGCAGCTAGATGGAACTTACCTGGTTTGGTAAAGATGAAGAAAAGGTATAAGAAAGCCACGTAAATATCCATTTGTGTCGAAGTTAAACTGCGCACAGAGTCCTCAGCCGTGCGCTCCGCTGCGTATCCACAAGCCACTGAGTTGGTGCGTCTGGTGCGGTCTGTGCGCCGCTGTCACCTCGCCTGGATGTGGAGGCACCGAGGAATGATCCACGGCAAATAAGCAGGGGGTTGTTCACTACAAAATCCACTCAGTTTTCACCGCGTGGACGCGCCCAGCTCTGACTGTGAGGCGTGCACACATACAAAGGATCGTGTTCATCCAGAGCGGCTGTTAAAACGGGCTGCAAACGAGAGATGTGAATATATTATTTCATGAGAATTTGTAAAACTCCCCTTCTCTTCAGACCGTTCAAAATTCCAACGTTGGAGGTAAGAAGAGGAGCTTTTCAAAGGAAAGGTCTGCGAGCGGAGGATGTGGGAATTCTCACTTACAAAAGGATCGGATGCATTTTCCCCCCTTTGCCGTAGCAGAGATTATTCCAGTCTTCCGTAGTCTCCTGGGACAAATTAACCAAACCAGGGCTGACAATAAAGAACAGATTTTATTAATAATGTGCAGACACTGAGGCGTGCAGTATGTAGGTTTGCTCTACTTGGGTTTTTAAGGATAAATTAAAAGGTGCATTTCTCTTCTCTTAATATTTGCAATTAAATTTTTTTTGACCTCACTACTACCTTTCCCTGGAGTCTGTGCTTACAGAGAATCGTTAATCAAACCTTTCCTGTGTTTGTAATTTGCTTATATTTGTGCACATGGTTTTATATATGTGTGTGTGTTTCATTCCCATACAGCAGCACTGAATCTGGCTTTGTTGTGTCCAGTTATGAAGACGGAGTACACAGTCTCACTAAGACATATTCCTGTGTCCATATACATGACAACATAATGAAAAAATAATGAGTTCACAGCCACCTCTATCCAACGTGGACTCTTTAACCTAAACACAGACCATGTTCACTTATTTTGGATGTATTTAATTATTTAAATGTGAATATGGCATTAGATCACAGAGATTCCACTTGTCCTTAGAAAAAAAAACATTTAACCCTTCAGATTTTGTAGAAGAAGCGACTCTGACAAACAGCACTTT
>NW_007585109.1:827688-839867 GCF_000523025.1 Cynoglossus semilaevis | reverse complement strand
TTGTAAATAACACCAGGAATAGAAAGGTAAACAAACCAGAGTGGCAGTGGCCAGAGATGAAGATTGCTTGTAAAATGTACTCTGGTTCTGTTTTTCAAATTGTGCAATTTCAGTCTGGCTGGGCTTTGTTCAATCTCTGCGTAGCCTGTGAGGTCACCAGCAGATGTTCTGTCAGAAAAACCTTTTCTTATCAGGGACCAGGAAAAGCAAGAGACCTTTTTGTGGACAAACAGATATCACCAAAAAATAAAAATTGTATCTGCTATTTCCTCTGGCTTGGTGTAAATGCAAAAAAATGCAAAGGGTTTGGCATTTCAGTCATAATTAAATCCAGAGATAAGATGGTGATGGGATTAGTCATCATGTAAAATACATATGACTGTGTAATGTAAAAAAATCAAATTCGAAAATGAACAGCCTACAGAGTTAGATACAGTATCTGCCCCTACTGTTTTTGTTAATTAATATAATATTTTTTATTATGATTTTGCGAATCATTCATTTTACCTGCTGTGACAGCTACAGCTGTGGCTGGTTGACCATCAACTCTGTAAATTCTCTCTGAAAACCGCGACCAGGAAGCAATTATCAGGTCAGAAAGAAAACTTGGAGCTCCAGACATGATGGGCTGCAATCCTTGGATTCTTTTGACAAATATAGCACCACTTATCCCAAACATGACCCATTTTTGCTTTCAACTTTCTTCAGGCAGAGGGATACACTGTTTTTGAACCGAAAACATGCAGCATTCTGTCTTCAGAAGGCAGCAGTGAGAGCAAACAAATACTTATAATCTAATATATGTACATAATATCTAAATATGGATGTATAATATATATATAAATGTCATAGGATCTAATACTAGTTAGATACTTAGATAATGATAATTAGATAGTGTTATTTAAGTTAAAGAGTAATTAATTAACCTTAATGCAATGTTTAAAAGTAAAGGTTTTAAAGGTTTTGTCACCATCATTTTTGGGGTGTGAAAGATGGGTCATCTCTGACATCAGATCATTGAGTCATAAAATCATAACTTTGTTTTATAATTCAATTTTTTCCCAAACAGACTGGGGGTTGTTATGATAGGCATTATTTAAAAGGGCTACAGAATGTTAACTATTTTCATTCACCTCCATTAATGTGCAATTTGCTGAAATGATATTTTGATTATGAGCCGTTGATAGTGGTGATATTACAGCGGGGGGATTCTTCACACTGCTGTTAGGGACAGAATGATTCAAATCAAATGAAGATGTGGGCACCATGCAGACATACAGTATATCTACCATGGGTCCATGCTAACTTGGTACTGATGTACTGTAGTGCTGATCAGCTGGAGTGAGTAACACATGTTCCCTCTAATGAGTCACTCCACAGCCTGTAGATGTGGCCGCTGCAATGCTTTATATTCAGAGAGAAACAGCTGTAAACAAACAGAGTAGAGTGTCATCTGATCTAACCGTCTTTTAAAATGGCTCATCAACAATAATTCAAGTTTATATAATTTATGAGACATTAAAATGATTTAAAGTAGTTTATTAAGGGAAAGAAAATGCCTCAATTCACAGTTAATATAAAAGATGACTAAGGGCTGTAGGGCTGCAGTAATTGTCTGACAGTAGAGCGTCAGGGTGGCGTCATAAAGCTTCACCAAGTGTCCTGCCGACAGGTTCTTTATGACCGCCTTTGTAGTGGTTTAACTCTGGGAATTATACAGTAACTTAAATGAATGGGGGTTTTTTTATGTTTTATTATTGACGTGAATGTTGTTGTACAATTACCGTATTTTCCGGACTATATACTCTATATACTTGCGACTTATATTCATGTGCGACTTGTGTATTAAAATATCTAATTTCACGTTTGTTATTTTCACACCGACAGCTGCTAGTGGGCTCTCGTACGACTTATATTTTGGAGCAATTTATAGTCCAGAATATACAGTACTACTGCTACTAATTCTACTACTGCTACTACTACTGTTACTACAACTACTTCTACTACTACTGCTGCAACTACATCTACTACTACCTTTACGACCTTGCAACTAAGACTGCTATTACTACTACAAGAACTACTGCAAATATTGATAATCTAGTCCGCATTGACACATTAACTTGTCCTATTTTACCACACAATTCTAAATAGTAGCAGTATATTCACCCATGGAGACTAGATACTGTATACAACCACTGCATGTAAGAACTTCACATCCAACAACCAGGTACTTAAAGGTTGTTGTCTTCAGTCCATTAACAAAATATTAAAAAAATTCTAAAACCATTATTTCCTTCCAACCTCACTACAGTATAAACATCAGATCCAGTTCTCCAGTTTTATTATTAACATTAGGCACATGAAGCACTCAGATGAATATGCTGTAAAGTTTTTCATGAAGCTTAAATAGTAACTAAGGGCAACACCTCTGAGTGATTCTGTCTGTTATTTATTTTTTGTTTTTTTTAAAAGATCCCCTCAGGTTCCAAAGACATAAATTCTTTACAGCCATCTGAGAGGCAGGATCCTGTGAGTGTTATTGAGTTAAAGACTGCACTTGCTACGGTCAATAAGACAAGGTATTATCACCATTACAGTCCACTTACATTACTGTGTCCTGTCACTCAAGCGCAGCACATTAGTAAATGCAAACTTTCACTATTAGACAATGATCTTTGGTCTTTAGACTCCTCCCCCACCCCCAATTATTGGCCTTCAACAACCAAGGAGTTTTAATTAGGTGGTGGGATGGAAGAGAGCATCAGGTCAGATAAATAAGAGGGTGACGTGTCTTTCTATCAAGGAAAAAAAAAAGGTTTGTGTTGAAATAAGGGAAGTGTTTTTGTTCACATCTTATCTACAGTCAGTCTACAACAAATGTGCACTGGTGGATTTAAAACTTTAACCTTGACTAAAATGTGGGAGGTTGTAACGGAAATTGAATTCTACTGAAACATTTTAAAAGCCTGCATAAAAAGCACCAACCTTAACACTGTGTCCAAAGAATTTGTACAAAAATAAACAATTTCTTTTGTACTTTACACTGACAACATAGGGTTCATGCTGGATATATATTAAATAGGTGCAACAGCAGATAAGCAGTGTTTCCAACTTCAATTGAGTATAAAAATGGTTAATTAACTGACCAGTAAGAATATAAAAAATACTTCAACCACATTAAGGCAGCATTTTTGTGTTATAAAAACATTTGTTTTGAGCACTAATCACACACAGGACTAAGATCCATCCATCAGTCAGATACACAATGAGCTAGTGATGAGTATTTCAAAACTAAATCTACCAATTTCACTAAATTCTAATTGTTATTACCCCATCAGAGGGCAGTAGTTTTTTCTTGATTGACTTGACTTGAAAATCAAGTTGAGCTCAAAAAGCCTTTAAACCTTGAATTTCCAGTCACTGAGGTGACTTGAACCATATTTGGGACTGAGACACAGACACGCTGTCGGCCGTCTGTCTGTCCCTGCGGCCTCCCCTGAGCAACAATGCAATACTTAATCCGTGCATGCAATGTTCCCATTTCTCTTTATAAGGAAGACATTGTTACTTAATGCTGAAAACAAGTACAATGGCTAATGGACTGAAAGACATTTTATTAAACTGTTGTTTTCTTGCAGATGCAATTCTGGAATTAGCTCCACTCGTTGATACTTTAAAAAAAGAAATTTTCGAGCATTAGCCTCCAATTTCACTGAGCGCCACACAATTTACTGACCTCAACCGATATAATGAAAAAACACACTGCATTTTGATGCACTAACTACCAATTATGTATAAAACTAAGACATTTATTTAAACAAAGAGTTTTGCTGTGAAACAATACATGATTTTAATTCAGTAGTTCCAGACCCACAGGGGTCTGACACCCTCCTTTGAAATTCTTGTTTCCTGAACCTCTCGACTGTAAAAACAAATTTCCGGCCTCAAGGTGAAACAGTCACCACACAGATAATGGAGCAGTTTCAGGACAGGCTGTTAGGTACATTTTTCCAGAGAAATGTCTGGCTTTTATATTATTTAGACAACAGTCCTCTTGCATAAGCAGCCGGTAGAAGAACCTGCACTGAAGTTGTTTTATAAAACTGTTGGATGATTCAGGCTCAAAGTCTCTATTTACAAGGAACTGCACTCAAACTAATGGACCACATGACACAATAAAGCTGGGCACTGTTATAGGAGCAGGCCACATGGAGATAAATGACCATTTCTTTTTTTGTACCATAACTGAGGTGCACAAAGAAATCTAAATTGAAGATGGCAATCATGAGTTCAGACGATTTGATGTAATCTATCTCTTTCTTTCTCTCTCTAAACTAAAGGGAACTACTTCCGTAAATCTTTATTTTCTTTAATGTTTACTTTGCTGTTCTAACATTTTGAAGGTCTTTCTGTGCTGCACTGTGATGAAAAAAAAAAGAAGCTAAGGTCACGTTATGCACTCTGAGTAACAATGCAGAGGATCTGACTAGTCAGCAGAAATGAGCTCCATTGTTTGTGGCTTGCTCAACCTTCTAAAAGCACTGCTTTTGTAGAGTAAACCACAAGGACGAGGATAGTTTCTGCACAGAGTAAAATCAGTTTTCAATAAATCTATTTAAAAAATCATACTTCTATTCTCTCCTCATTTGATTAAGTCAGTCATCTTCAACCGCTTCATCTTGCGCAGAGCTAATGGGGAGCTGAAGCTAATGCCACCAGTGATCATGTGACTGTGCTGGACAACTTGAACAGTCCACCTGTCCATCACAAGGCCACATAGAGGGACAAGCACCTACACACACACACCTACAAACACTTTAGTGTTAATTCTGGAACTGGTAAACGTTTTGCTGTAAGGCCAGAGCGATAACCACGCACCTGACATGTGACCTTTACCAGATTAGCACAGAAAATAGAATCTCTACGTTGCAGGCGACAGTGTGCAGCAGCAGCTAGGTTTAAGTTGACAGCTCCTCACAACAAGGATTCAATGTTTTTCTAGTTTGATTACACGAAAAGAAAATTGTACAGTGGTGCTTTGTCGAGTGTTTGGAATTGTACCACAGTCATGCCTCAAACCTCAGCACTGTCTTCACATCAAATCTAGTACCAAGATTCAGAGGAATCCAAAGACAGAGCAGGTTTGTTATAGAATGCAGAACCTTATACTGGCACTCATCACCATTTCTTCATTTATTTTTGGCAGCTTAAAAGAAAATCAGGATCTGATATGAAATTAGACTGACCCCATTAAAATCAGACAATAAGAAGATAAATCAGAAGGAGACTTTGATTGGTTGTGTCTCAGACTCACAGACACTTCTCATTAGCTGCAGAATATATCTGCACAGAAGGTGTGACTCATTCTTTGTCCTCCAGATAATAAGGAAGATCTCAGAACATTCACTCCTGTCAGAGGAAAACACTGGCCATCACTGCGTTTAGTGTTTTTAGCTGAGAGACAGAGTTTCTTTTTTTAGAGTCAATTATTGTTTGCTGCTAAGCTAATTCTAAGAAAATGTTTAAAGTGTTCCCTGTTGGTGTAATTGCCTCAGCTATTACTATAGTAATTGCCTTGATTTTATTTCTGTCTAAATGAATGCAGACTCTGTGTTTCACTACTAACCCAAATTTGTGTTTTAATAATTATGATGTCCATTAAATTCCCCTGTGTAATAAAACTGCAGAGAGTGAGCATTTCCATTAAAGTAGCTGTGGCAATGCAGACTTTTCCGTCTCGCAATCAAGGTTTTCTGTGTTGTTTGAAAACAACAAGGACTCCTCGTGTATCATTAATACTCTGTAGCTGTATCAGTCGCATTTCATTAAACTGTCTGAACGGTTCCATCATTGCAGCAGCAGCAGAGGCAAACATTCATCACAAGGTCTTCATTTACTCTGACCTTGGCCAAAACAAACAAGGCAAATGTGTTATTAAGTGATGAAAGTTGGAGGCAGATTCTGGGACCAAAGTATATAAAGATGAATTAAATGTTTTCTGTTTCAGTTTTTTGTGTTGACCAAATTACTGGTTATTCCTACTTTTTCATCATAAAAGTTTAACTTTTCCTCATTTAGTGTCATGAACTGGTGTGTAAAATCTGGACTCTTAAAAGTCTGAACAGAGTTTGTTTACAAATATGATGTCAATCAAAAATCAATAACAACTTTGTTAGATTATATAAACATTCAAAAATATATATATTACAATAATGTTTTTAATTCCAACACTATATTTAAGAATTATTTACTGTATTTTCTGGACTGTAAGTTGCCCCGGAGTATAAGTCGCACCAGTGCCCTCTAGAGGCTGTCAGTGTGAAAATAACAAATGTGAAATGATACATTTAACATATAAGTTGCATCTGAGTATAAGTCGCAAACCCAGCCATTGGATGAAAAAGGTCCGACTTATAATCCATAAAAAAGTAGCATTTTCCCGCTTTACATACTAATTTATTTTTAGTAATTTGCCCCTTTTTCTCAGATTTTCAAAGTTCAACATTGTCAATGTTGTCCACCTGATCATAACAGATCATAACTGTGTGCTATCTGCAGATGTGATTCTTGCATTTCACACAAGAGCTACTCATTTTACTGTCCTCTCTGAAAGGGCATTTTATCTCTGAAGGTGTGGGATTGGGTGACCTTTCACCCAACACCACACACTGGTTCTCCTCAGATGCTCCTCCAGGTTGCTTTCCAGTGCACACTTGAAGTGACAGCTGAATTCTATATCACTGACTGCCCACATTTTGATGCGATGCTTGGCGTCTTGTTGGGCATGTAAGGTTAACACCCTTGTGTGGAACAAGGCACTAATCTACAGTAAAATGTGGACCAGGCATCTACATCAAAGGTAGATCTTTAACCCATTTATCCCATTCATCATTGATCCCAGCTAGCTTGTCTCTTTGGAGACCAACTGTCTCCAAAGACAATGTCTCTGGAGATGAAAATGTTAAACATTGAAAATCTGAGAAAAGTGGGCTATTTAAGTACAAAAAGAATGTGTTTGTGTAATGGGGAAGACATTAATTAAATAGTTCATAAATAAAGTGTTTGAATTAACAAAAAGTGTTTTATGTCTGTTTGTTTGTAGTAAACTCCCATCATCTATTTATTCACTTTGGCTCACGGTGTGTTTGAGTGTAAAATAAACGACACATAAATGATGTACGGTAAAGCTGGTACAGACTCCACATCACCCAGAGGATTTAAAAAGTCATTGCAGTTTTCTGCAGACGTTCCACACTTCACATTTATCAGACACCTCTCTGACATGACATGATGGTTAATTGCTTGTTAACACAACACCTCGAAATTCAGTAGAGAACTCATCACACATTCTGTGACCTTAATTTCCCTCCGACTAAAGTAAGAAAAAGCCTGTAAAAACTCTGACCTGTCTCACTTATTTCCCTGATATTGTGACAATAGTTAGATTGCTGTCAGACCACGATGTTCCTCACTCACCATACCCAATTACATGAAACCATAGACTTATTTTTTAATATTTCATTTTTGATATCTTTCTGTCCAACATTTCACACAACCTCATTTACTTACTTAAAAGTGTAAAGTCTAAATGAGAATCTGACTTATTGAAAGTTTAAATAACGTTTCCCTAACACCTGACCGTTGGGCCGATCCCCCACATCTGGCTTACTGATTAGAAGTCAGTTGTTTATTTTGTTGTTGGTTTTTGTTTGCTTTGAGCACCAAACTCTGATGTACCCTCCAATGAAATGACAGTATCAGCAGTGGCCCTGGTCCAGGTTGTATGAATATACATCATCTGGCCAGATTATTTTTCAAGGTTTTGCAGTTCTTGTCTGATGCATTTTATCCCAATGTCGGTTTGATTTTATTGGATGTAAAAGCTCTAGCTACGTCGTATTATTGTGATTATTATAGTTTTTGAACAATGCAGAAATGACTTTTTCCTACATGATTACTTTCACAGAGAACAAAAAAAGTTTCTGACATCAGCCCCTTTATGTAGCTTTTTTTCATTTATTTTAATCTCTTCTCTAGACTATTCATGACATGGATGCAGGCAGTAAAGAATTTTTGAGCTCACAATATCCTATAATTATTATGCAGAGTGAACAGCCTCTCCCACCTCAGGAGAACGGAGACTTAAAGCCCAGTAGAGGATGCTTTGAAATATGTATACATTTAAGCAGGGAATCTGTTTTGAGTGTGCGCATTGTAATAATAGTATTTTATACCATGAGAAACCCGGGAAGAAGTATAAATATAACATGATTATATTTATGTAAACTACATCTTTGGCGTAAGTGTGTCCGTATAAATATAGAATGGACAAAAACCAATTACGTGGAAGTGCATCTTTTACAAAGATCTGCATTTCTGCACAGTCACCCTGTGATTGAGCACAATCAAACTACTTCTAAATATCTTCAAGGGGACAGCGCCATGTTATTTTCCTGGCTGTCTCATGCACTAAGATCTATGGTGATTAAATTCTAGAAAAGCACACAGGTAGTGATAAACCAACGTAAAACCTCCTAAAATACTACCGTTCCTTTATACATCCTCCTCTCTGTGTGGTATATTTGCTTTAGTACACAAGACCTTCTCCACTGCTTTTCTTCTCTGCCGTTCCCACAAATGGCCTACATTTATAGCTAATCCTAATGACATTCTCATGGCTGCCAGTCATACAGCTCTCTTTTTGGCTTTGGTTGGCCCTCAGCCTTCATCGTGAAACTAACACATCAGTAAAAATACACTTTTGCTCAACCTTCCGGGCTTAGACTCTTTGCTCTAAATTATCCTCTGAAAATCCTTGAAAGGCTATTGGCCAATGCTTGTAATATAATATCATCTGATTGCAAAACAAATTTTAACTTTAAAGCCAGTTTTCTCTTTTTAAAGTCTTCATTTAAAGAATATCAACTCACCAAATGGTCGGAAATAACTCTAAAAGTTAAACCAAAACATTCTAAGATAATGTCCACACTTAAGTTGTAGTAGGTGAAGTAGTTGCAGTACGTCTCACTGCAGGGTCTCACTTTTATTATGAGCCAGTGGCCCTTTAACTGTGTTCAATATGAGGTTTACATTTCCAACTGCTGCCAATACCCCGTGACTTCTGCTTTCAGTTTACTTTACTCTGTACTGTGACTCTGTGTGTTTACTTTACGTTAGTTTAATTTAGTTGTGCTAGACAGCTAACTTACCACTGCATTCTCTAGGCAAGATTTTAGGGGCTAACTAAGAGCTAATAAATATTTCACATTAACAAAGTCACAATAAAGAAATAAATATGTATTTGTAAAAACAACAAATATTCAACAATACTTTGTTGTGCCACTAGGAGTGCACTAAATTAATCATAATTACTTATAATAAATACTGTAATATGAATTAACATGACTGAACTGTTTTGAGGGAGAATATAATAAGGATACATTTTCTTTTACTGTTTGCATCGTAGTTAAAAATGTGTAGATTTGTGCACGGAATTAAATCATTTATCAAAAATAATTCAAACCAAATATAACACGTAAAAAGTGTAAATTTCCTGTACAAGGACTAAAAAATACTTATATTTTTGTTATGATGTTTTGCTTCATTGTGAAAACTTATTGCGATACATTATGATGAACTACTACTATTCAGACTGAGTAGAGTAACAGCGAAAAGCCTCTCAAGTGGATAAAAGTAAGGGAATTAAAAATAGACCATCTCACTTTGTAACTCCATGAAGACTTTAGACATCTTTTGGTTTTAGTGAGACCAGCTTTTGCTGTCGATTAAATATTAATTCATAATAAAAACCCAACCTGTTACAAACATTTCTTTTCCTCCACAAAAGTTTTAAAATTCACAAAGAAATATAAATTATGCACCAGGCCTTTTGGTAACTTCTAACCCTTCCTCATTCTCTTTGATGTTGGCAGCGTGTATTGTCCAGTTAGACGCTGAACAGCTCATCATCACTTCTTCCGCTCTCGCTTCTTTCACTTCAATAAGGTGAATAGACACAACACCCCCTAGCCTTTCAGGCAACCCAATTCTCACCCACAGAGCCTCCATCTAACTCAGCTCTTTCACCTACAGCTCAAGGCGAGCCAAGAAAAAAATGCTCAATTTACATGATAGATATGCTGGGTGTGGGGGATTTCCATGGACTTACTCCCCTATATGAAGTCAATCGATGTTTCCCAGATGTAATTGAAGTGAATACAGGTTGTTTGGTGAGATGTGCGTTCACTCAGCTGCAGCTGTCTTTATCAGTAAAGTAAAACCACCTCAACAAAGAGCTGCTGCAGCTGCAGACCATACGTGGTCTCTGACAAACAAACATCTTCTTTCATTTCATATATATACATATATGTATACATATATACATATATATATATATATATACATACATATAAACATACATACATATATACTCACATATACATACATATATATGTATATATACGTAGATATGTGTACACACATATATAGATACATACATATACATATATACACAGATGTACATATATAGGTGTACGCACAGATACATTTTAAGTGTATAAATGTATACATATATGTGTATGTTATTACACATATAAATGTAATGTAAATGTATATATGTATGTAACTATATATACAGTATGTGTGTGTATAGTATTAACAGTGATAGCAGATGGAGCAGTAGATGAACGCAGAGATCCAAGGAGTATGTGCACTGATGCAGACACTGTACATTAAAGTTAATGTGAAGGAGACGAAGTTGGGGCAAGAATCCAGGCACTATTTTCTCGGTCCATCTTCATTTCCCCCATCAAGAGTACAAGTGAGCTGAAATGAGTTTCCTCTCCAGCTTGGCTGGAATCAGCCTGAGGCCGAGGAGCTCAGACATGTAGGAGAGTCTCAAAGTAGAGCCATAGCCTCACAGCGAGAGCAGTCAGCAGAGGTGATTTAGGCCCCAAGGGATGTGTTTCAGTCATGCCCATTCAGAGTCCCTGGAGTACAGCCAGGACATGCTGGAGGGTTACCATCTTTCTGATAATCCTCCAAAAAGGAGATGGTGCGAGTGGCTGAGGGGAAGAGTGACTGGACTTCCTCTTTGAGACTGTTTCCCCCGTAACAGAGACCCCAGTGAGTAGAAGTTGGGAGAAGATGATGAAGGAAACACAGCACAGATGTGTTCTGCATCTTTTACCTTCTATGAACTAAACTATGTTTTCTCACACAACAACTCCCTCTGACAGGACAGTTAGATGGACTGCAGTCAAACAGCCAACCATTTCTTTCTAAATGATTTCTGAGTCCGTACAGAACAAATGTAACTGTTCCCTTTCAGAATTAAAACTAAAGTTAGTTTGAATTCCACTGCCAGCTGAGACTACACACATACAACCACCAGTGGCCATATATAGCCATATACATGTATACAGCCATATATAGACAACAGACAACATCATAATTCAGTGTCCCATTTTTAATAACTGAAAAAGTCAGACGCGTCTCTCAGGCGTCTCAAACAGCTTTGACAAGTTTTATCATTTTATCTTTGTTAAAGTTAAACTTTAATACAAATCTGTTAAATAATTGAGGCCTTGCAGCAGGTTTTCATCTACTGTAGCACATTCAAAATGTGTTTCTTGTGCCAAAAAAGAGGAAACATTGGAAAAAAAGTCAAACTAAGTCCTAAAGTATAGAAGCGGTTTGGGGCTTGGAGCAAAAAGAGTATCCACTGAAAACTCTAAAATCAGAGAATATGGATATGTTTGTTGTTGTTGTTTTCAAATTTTTTTGTCTGGTTCAGGACCAAGTGTCTCAGTAACACAGATATAAAACAACAATCAGAATTGGTGATTGACCTTGGTGTCCAAAATCTATGTGATTTAAATGGAGGAAAACTGAGTCAGTGCAGTAGTACGAGGTCAACTGAAAAGTGAAATTTAAACTCACTGAGCTGTCCTTTTTAGAGCATCACCACCACGAATAAATAAATATTACTACTTGACCACAGGCAGAAACTTGAACTTTTAAAAGTTTTAACCGTAGCTAGAAAAATAAATAAATAGTTTACAAGTTTACAAACCAGTTTACAAATGCATCTCAAATGTGACATGCAGTGTGCTCCACCTGTGGCTCCTGTAAGGATTACGTGCAGAAACATGACATTTTTTGAACTGACATATTTCTAC
>NW_007585109.1:773758-827647 GCF_000523025.1 Cynoglossus semilaevis | reverse complement strand
ACCCAGAGATGACACTTGGACAGGTGCTCAAAGTGTTTTCAGCCTTTACTCACCAGTGCTTTGCGCTCATTGACCGACACATCAACCACTAACAGGGCGTGCGCAGACACATTCATAGGTCACTTGCTCTCTATAGTTGAGGTTCTGGTAACAGGTCAGCTCAATTTTGTGCTTGCACAAAAAAGTCATTCAACTGCATTCAACTGCCTACACTTCAATTTAAAGCACACATGCTCTCAGGTTAGAGCTTTTCTGTCAGAGGCATTTATCCAGCAACAACTTTATACTTTTATACAGTCTCTCTGAGGGAAAATGCATAACTGACAAATTGAATTACTGAAGGAATCTGTAACTCTAATAGATTTTTTTAAATGTATATAAATGTAAATTTTAGCAGAAAATTATAATTTATCCCCTCTCCAAATGAGAAAAAAACATCTAATTAAGTCACAGATCATCAAAAATACTACATATTCAAAATGTGACAGCACAAAACAGAAAGAAGAAATACAAAAATGAAACTGCATGAAAGAATCTCCCACTCCACTGTGCGTGAGAGGAGTGTAACAGTGAAACACCGATGGGGAGAAAATGAAAAACAAATGAAATCTGGTGAAGGCAGTCACTAGTGGGAGGTCTCTGTGTGTGTCTAAATGCCGTTTGTTGATCGTCTGTGAGGGAGTTAAAGTAGGACAGCTGCACCGGAGCGACAGATTGAGCAGAAAAGACACATCAGATTTATTTCAGACGCTTCTGTGGCTGCGTCCCAGGAGACATGGGAAGTTAGGATCCTGCAGCAAAATGACACAGGTGGAGCCAACAGTTTTTATTATGTTTAATTTTTGAGGTCTCACTGGGAGATTTTTAATAATAAAAATAATATTTTTTATCATTTATTTATTTTAATTGTTGTTATTTCTAGGGGCTAATGTTGTGTCGTGACAAGAACGTTTGAATTTAACAGAGGTCTTGGTATGGACAGGAAATTCAAAGTGGGATCAATGGGTTTGATTGATAACTGTTTAACTGGGATGTTTCCAGTCCAGTGAGACCATATGCTGAGTGTCCAACCAGACGGACACAACAATAGCTGCGCCTTTCAAATCAGTGACAGGAAAATGACAGGAAGTGTTGGATCCCATGTGTTTCTGATTTATGCAGCAGTGTGATGATGCTGACAGGATCTGCTCTGTGCCTTGACACAAATGAATTCTTTGATGAAACAAGAAATAGAACGTTCTTTTAGATACATGTCTGTTTGTATCTTTGTTTTGTTTTGCTCTATTCCCGAGACATGGAAAACAATACACAGAACAAAAGCAGTATTTCTTCATTGCTGTATGCGTCCCTGGTGTCAGGACTGAGGCTTTGTGAGAGAAAATGAATAGAAGCATATTAAAGAGTTTTGAATGTACAATGGATGTTAATATCTGCCATAGAATATTGAACAGCGAGTGTAAATTATGAATTAAAACAATATTATTATATAAACTCAACTCATTAATAAGTGGTGGGGAAAAAATCACTATAAATAAATAAAATGTATCTAAAATGTATTTCTGTTTTGGATCAAATGTTAAAATGTATTCATGTTCAATAAGAAGTGAAATCTGTGGCTAAATAAAATCAGCATTCTCTTCAGCCGTTCTCTCATAAAATCCACTCCATAAAACTAAAATGGGATATTACTATTTCCACAGTAAAGTCCCTGAGCCCCAGCTTCTGAGAAAAGTTTCAGCCACAAGGATAAAGTACATGTGGAACAGTAATTTACAGCTGACATATTAAATACGAAGCATATTAATATCAATCCTATTGTGGAAAAACTGCAGTTCTGGCCAAGAATAATGGCAGTGGTCCAGCAGAAATGCAAATCGTCTTATTTCCCTTTCCTGCTGTGTCATTGCTGGTGGTCAGGATGAAAAGCCATAGTAGAATTTTGCTGAAGTTAAGTAGAGTCATGACTTTTATCCTTTGCCGCCACTTTTGGAGACGGTCCAACAATGAAACTGTGTGGAAGGCACTTTGCAAATTGCATTGATCTTTCCCTGGACCTGCCTCCCACCTGCCGTCCATTCTAATGCCTGGCTCGTCCCTGCTTACACATGTCTGTGCATACTAAATGCCCTACACACGTTGTCAGATTCTCCAGATACGTCTTGGATCTGGAATGAACGATGTGTTCGGACTGTGAGTGCTGTGGTTTCCGGGCTTTACCTTCAGACAGACACTTTTTTATGTACTGAGATTGTGCCATGTCCTTTCTAACCACCAACAGACAAAACTGTCCCAAACAAAATTAAAAAACAATATTAATTATGCATATATCAGAAGACATTCTTAATGTGAGTAAAAAAGAGCAATAAGAGCATGACTGACACTTCAGCTGTGAGAATGAGTTCACCTGATGCAACGCCAATGAAGAAAAATATTTTTATGCAAAAATAAAAAATGAAAACTGAATAAATGAAATAAAAAAATTTAAATTCAAGCCTTTTCTTTCATTTTACCTTGTAAGTGAAGAAATAAGACAATTCTCTTTGTCGCAATGGCCAATTTGGCATTTCTGTTTAAGTGGTCTAGTTGTAGCTTTCCGACCTGCCACCAGAGGGCTCAGTTTGTATTACACAGTCCCAAATCCCAGGGCAGGTACTGTATGTCAGGAAGGACATCTGTTGTACGTTCAGCCCAGAATTTATTCTTAAATCAACTTTAAAATTAAGTTGGTCAAACTAAATTAACTTTAATGTTTTAAACTTGGCTTAAACCAGGATTTGTAGCTTTATGGAACAGAGGATCTTACAATACACCAAGCAAAGAGTCAGCCAGAGGTTCAGGATGAGATTTGAATAAAATATTATGATTGTACCAGCAGCACAGTGTGGTGTTGTTCAATAATGATATATCCCAGCAAGGAGGTCATCTTGGACAGACGGCCTTACTGCTCAGAGGTTCCATGTTCTCTCTGTGTGGGATCCCCCCCTCCCCGCCCCCCACAGTCTAACAACATACATTTTGAATTTCTGAACTGACCAGACTGTTCTGTTGAAAATACTGTGTGTAGTCAGTCGTTTAAACACTACTAAATCAGTTACCTTGTCCTTATTTGCAGAGAGTATTACATTTTCCCCACTGCATTCACTGCAGGGCTAAAATAATTTCTCATTAATTTCTAAATAAGAGACTGATATTTCTCCCACCTGTGATTTATCAGTGGCCTTCACTCTGCATGTAGAAAAATAAAACTAAAAAGAATCTAAAGTGTGCAGTTCAAATGAAGCAGATTTTATACTTCTATACATTTCACTCTTTATGACCTTGCCCTCAGGGTAGAGCTACATTATAGTATTTCTGTACAAGGTGAATTGAATATTAATAGATATCTAGTGGTTTTGTGTCAAATATATGTTAAACCTAACAACAAACTGATTCATTTATCATTTGATATTGCTGATTATTGCCTTACACTGCAGGATACAAAGGCAAATCTGAAGACTTGGAACATTTTCAGTTACACTTTTTATTTTTCTGTATCTTTTCCCATATGTCATAACAGACAGGTAGCACATACTGTGCTTTCCAGTACAAATTCCAGTGAAGCACTGTGAACTTGGCTAGAGTTAATTGTAAAGGAAACAACACTGTGACTCAATGATCCTGCTCCTAACAGGGCTCCAATGGGAGATCTATACGAGGCTCCCTAACCCTGCTGCTCCGTGGCCTGCACTGAGAACTATTGACCAGCCCCATGTCTTCTGCTTGAACCAGCAGTGGTTCTTCCACTACAGCAGCTGCCTGTCATGGCTCTCTACCATCCACCTCTCCTTCTGATATTGAGGGCCTGAATGCCCAAATACATGCATCGATGCCTTACACAAAATTGTGCATAGAACACAATCAACGCTACACTCCTATCAGTGTTTCTCTACAAGTCATCACAATAACACCTGGCTGTCTCCTTGACCCGTAATGAAACAATAAAAACAGATTGAGCAGTTGCCAAAGGCACTCTGGTGAGATATTTGGAAGCAATGTTCTAGACAGGCAAGGGAGTTTGGAGGGAATGAGAGTGAGTGAGTGTTGAGGCGCTGATGGAAAGTGGAGGCCTCAATAAAATCAATTACCAGCACCGCCATGTGCCAGTCGGTGATAAATAAGCAGGGCACGGTGTGGACAGCCGCCAGGGCGGACGTGATGGTGTGAGTACTGATGGCATTTTCACACCAGCACTGCCCACTGGCATACTGCATGATTGTGTGTAAGTGTGTGTGTGTGTCATGGAGACAAAGTGAGCTCACAGATGGACTGAACAGCTGAGATGGATGCTAACTGCCTTTGGGTCCTCTGTGCAGGCTGAAAATCCATTGTTTGTTTGTTCCAAATAAAAGGATGATTATGCAGGTTTTTTTATAAGAAAAAAAAAACACCGCCTCAGTCTGACAAGCTCTTGCATGACACAACATCAGTATTCAAGCTTCATATTAATCAGCACTAATGCATTTCCCTCCTAACGAGATGGGTTTATTGAGTCCTAGAGCAATCTTTGCGCTAATAAGCTGTTTACAAGCAAATCAATTATGGGTGAAAAGGGACATGCATATGCAATGTACACAAGCCTGACTCTGATCATTTAAAATTACAAACAACCCAATGGTCAGTTATCAAGGTCACTCTGCTGACCATCAGTCCAAGTTGAAAGTGCAGTACTTTAGAAGTTACAGGTATTGTCCACCTGTAAGCTGACAGCTTGTTACATGTCTAGTCTTTCCTGCAGCGGTTGCTATTGACCCAACTGTAAAATCAATGAGTTGGTGCAATAGCACTGTGTAATTACCAATTATACAATTACATTTCATTATAATTGTGAGATATTTGTACAATTAACAACCATCTTACAGTAAATCACCTGGTTTAAACCACAGCACTAAACACCAATTCATCGCTCAGAGCAACATTCCTGAATTGTATCTTATGACTGTGTTATAGGAGTGACTGACATATGACGGAAATTGCTGCCAATGCCTGTTCCCTATGTAACAGTGTACAATGCATACAGCACCTCAAGTGCAGCGTGGACTACTCAGCTCCACATCTGGCCTCATTGATCTGTCACAGCTTTGAATAGTTCCACTCTTGTGTTATAGAAAAACTGTCACTAATTGCTATAGACTAAATGCCAAGGCTTTCAGCTCAGGGAACATGGATTTTCTTCACATCACTAGAACAATTTTGTGATCCAAAGCTAAAGATGCAGGCTCATGGTTGTGCCACAGGTTCATTGATTTCTTCAGAAAAAGTCAGGTTGAGTTTGTTCATACGTATAATAAGAGACTGGCTGTGGCCATGCATGAACAGACTTGTGGTCAAATGTGTAGCATTCACTTTAATTGTATAAATATATATCACATATATCACAACGAGTCAATGAATTGAATTAAGCTTCACAAGGGTTTAACATTACCCTTTTTGACACTCACTTTCCCAAACATTCCACTGGTGTAATCATCGTTGAATTTGTTTCAGTTTAGATGTATTTCTAACAGCACAGTCAATCACTATGGCAACAATTACAGTTTGATATGAATAAACTGAGAGGAGCAGCTCACAGCCTCGACTGCATGAAATAAAATGATGCAAACAGAGTAGGATGTTGACTAAAGGTCAGGGTAGTGGCAGTTAAACAACCGAACACAAGATACTGTTTAAATAATGGAAAGATGTGTAAAAATGTCCTACTACAGACTGGAAACTGTTTTCTAACAAAAGATGTGAACCAGTTTTAGTTTTTAGTCTCTCTGAGAGTTGGGATTTTCTCATTTTTCTTTTGCAACTTCCTTATGGTGGCAGCTTACCCTTTAAAAGGAAAGCAGTTTTGAGTTTTAAATAGTTATCCAACTTGTGCTGAGAAATGCTGAACTAACTGTTAGGGGATTAACTTAACGAGACCCTCTAACTGAGGAACCATTCAGAGTTTACCTCACCCACTGACAATCAGGACTGGCTCCATCTCAGAACTTTTGGACCCTCTTAACTTTGTTCATATAGTTAGAAAATAAAGAAAATGGCTGCCCAAGGTAGGGATAACTGTAGCTCCCTGAGTGCCTACTGCTCCCCAGGGTTGGGGCTAAATCCAGAGTAAAACATATAGTATGTGGTGTGTTGCAATTCCTGCAGTGAAGTTTCTTAAAGGGAACTTCTTTAAACAGAAACATTCTGTCCCAGGTTTCGTATCTCCGTGGTGTATTTGTTAGAGCTTTTTTCCATTATAGCCAATTGTCAGCTTGGCTTCAATGCTTCTAAAAAACGCTGCGGATATTTGTTCGGCTGCACTAAGAGGTTGAACCTAGCAATTACTTTCTACCTTGTAAACAAATTGTCCTCCAACACTGTCTCCTGCCAGGAGCTGTGGAGTGGAGGAGAATTAACTACCTTCATGCTCATTAGATAAAGAAGTCCGTCTTTGTCTCTAGTTATGGACACAGAAACCAAGACCAGTTTGGAATAACAACAGGAAGTTCAGCGTGCGATATTTTCACATGAAAATGCTCCTGTTCGTGAGCTGGACCAAAATGTACACATTTGGGGAGAGGTCTCAAACTCACGGCTCAGGGGCCACATCCAACCTGCAACTAGACGTTACTTTCGTTTAACTAAACCCCTGAGGGTTTTTTTTTTCATTATTTGTTCATTATTATGAACATTATTTCATGTTTCATGATAAATGATGATGCTTTAGTTGATCATTTAAGAGTAAGAAAAATATTTGTACTCACTGTTGTGTCATACAGTGTTTATTTTAAACAAAGACTACTTTTCTGTTTGGGGTCTGTTGTAGAATAGTAAAAACACTGATGTGGTCCTCCAATGAAATGATGGTGGCAGCAGTTATGTTTGAGACCCCCATATTAAAGGACTTGGTCTTGATTTATTGACCACTTTAAGTAAAATACTAATCGCTACTTACTGAAAATTCTACTCTATTCTCTCGATACTTTTGGCTTCAAAGGTAATGAGAAAGGAAAGAATAGCACTAGGGAAAGGGAATAAAATAAACAAGTCAAAGTGTTAAAAATGTTAGCCAATTATTGAACATTCTTTGTGCTTTTACTGCATTAGGCTGACTGTCTTAATACACCGTTTGAATGGAGGCAGGGAATTAGGAAATAGGCACAGGAAGAACATTTTTGACCCACCATTTATTGCATTTATGGTGAGTCATGATCTGTGGGTTAACCTACAACATTAGGTCAGCAAAGTAACTTTGTTCCATTTAGGCCAAACTGTGCTGTAAATTAATAAAAAAGCAGGGGAGTGGACAAAACCCCAATGTGCTTCAAAGAGACTTGGTTGGAAAAACACATTCATCATTTATGGCACCCTGGCCCATTTTGTCATCTTTAAATTTGTAGAACTTTCAGAATAAATTACCTCACATCATCTGGTCATATTCAGAAATATAGAAAATACACAGAACATTTCAGTGTCCTGGATCTGTGTTCTGTATGAAGTACATGAATGAGTATTATGAATGCTGAGACTTATGTGGCCAGTGTGACCCTGCAGTATTCACAATTAAAGTACTACACAAGACAGGGAAAGGTAAGCCATATAAGAAGTGGAAAAAATATATACTTTTTTAAAGTATTTTTAATAATTACAATGAACAACTGTAATTAGCTGCAGTTCTACGGACTGTCAGAATTGTTTTTAAAAGTTTGTTTTCACTTGTAAATGATACATTTTCCTTTCTTTTCATAGCTCACTATTACCTCTACATAGATTGTGTTTACTAATTTTGTCCATTCTTTGTTTAATTTATCTTTTTTTATATTCTTTCCATTCGAGGGCTTTTCATCTTAACATTGCTAATGTTTTGATATTAATGTTACTCAGTATTACTCTAAATACTGTGATTTGCATTTTGAATTAAGTCACCCATTAAACTGAACATTCTTTACATCATGTTTATAACTTGTAACTTTAACTAATTTACATTAAACACTCAGCTCGAACATCTTCACCCTAACTTTCGTTAATACATTATGTAAAGGAGGAGATACATGGGAAGAATCACAGAAGAGCCGAACTGCACTGGTTGGAGGAATGATCAGCCTTCCACTGAATGCTGAAGCGTAAAAATGTCACTGCTTGTTGAGAAATAATACATTCCTGTGTCATTTCCCTGGTTATGAATAAATGTATGCAATTGTAACGCGTCCATGCATGGGTATGATAACATGGGCATTTTGCCATGGAGAAAATAACACACTATCAATAAATGAACCCCTTTCTGCCTGGGCTGCCAGACGACCACTGACTGGCAGGACTTCTCCATTCTATGGTGATTTGAGAAAATTATTTTTACCTTGAAAACACACCATATTTTTATTTGTTTCATCTTAACGTATGCAGTAGGGGTGTTTGAAAAGGTGTCATTTTGACAAACTGGCCTGTGCGCTACAACTGTCAATGAAGAGCAGACAAAACGTTACTTTCAGTTTCCCCATTTCTTTCCATTCTTTACCCTTTTTTCCTGCTTTTTTTCCAATCCTACATTTTCTCAACAGGAGGAACAGAAGGAATGATTGATTTAACACGGCCAACTGATTGCTGATTGCTCCCACTGTTATTATGTTAAGTTATTAATACTTAGTTAGTATAAAGATATTTTTGTTTATCTTAGCTTAACTTAGTTTAGAATAGATTCGTTTACATGAGTAAAGGTCTTAATTTTACTTTATTTTAATCCTTTTGGGAGAATCCTTTGGGGAAATTAAAATTCCAGCAGCTAAGCAGGCAAAAAAAAGGACAGTCCAAAATTTAAAAAAAAACCAAACAAACTAGCAAAACAGTAAACTGATTTAAATGTAAAAAGTAAACAGATTGAACCCCTGCTGCCCCCCGATGGGGACTCGTATATTACACTTTCAATTCTATGTTTTCCCTTTTTCCATGCTATTGATTCATAATCAAATATGTTTCTGTGTGTCAAACGTAAGTTAGTTTGTGTAAATTACATTTGGATGGGAGGTTTTGGGAAGAGGATCTGTTGGATCTCAGAAGAAGATACTGGAAAAGAAGCTGGAAACAGCAGTGAGATAGAAAATTGGAAAATTCAAGAATGGAAGAAAATGTTGTGGAGGTTTGTACGTTGGAGCAGGGGTTAGCTGTGTTTATGAAACATGTTGGGATGAAAACCCAACCGAAACACATTGTGTTGGGTTTATTAGAAAATAAATAAAACTCTGCTCTTGCCTGTATTCTTTTGTAGCCACTGTGAGATTTGAGATGGTGTTCAAGCAAAATGTATGGCTGCCTTTTACCAAATAAAAGAAAGTAATCTCTGACGTTGTTTATTCGCTGTCCAAATGGAAGAAAAAAAATGTGTAAAAGAAGTGGAACAACACAGGCGCTGACTGAACACCACAGGAAGGAGATTCTAATCACGAGGAGTGATCACCAACTGTTACTGAGTTCTTCTGGCAGGCAGTTATGTTAAAAATGAAGAAAAAGCCAAAAAGAGCTAGTACCATGCTGTAAATTACACAACATATAGTGTACATTTTAGTTGCCTAAAAAATTCATTAAAATGTGGAGGTTATTGTTGTAGAAATGAGACACCTAATAAATCACCTTAAAAAAAATTCGCTCCAGAGGATCTAAGTGTCTCCGGAGAAATAATTAGTGAGAATCAATAGAGGTTCAGCAACAAAGGTGTTTGGCTTTAAAAAAGATACCTCGAAATAATTGTGTTGCTCTTTCAAAAATACTTGGAGGACAAAGAACCCCACAGCTGTGCAGTCCGCTGCCTTTTCCATTTCTATTCAGCCCTGTCTGCTCTATCAAAGTTACCCTTCATCTAAATGGGGTCGGTTACTGATCACATTTATTAGTTTAACTTCTCTTGGGAAACGTTTCTGTGTGTGATTTCTATTCTTTTCTGTGGAAGATGTGAGCTGCACATTCATCCTTTTTCTTTTAAATACACACCTTGTACCACACCATGTTGTTAGTGTCTATCCAATCTGAGTGTGTCCTAAATTAAAATACGAAACAAATACTTTATACTAAATCACAGAAAAGATGAATTCTGCAGCAGCCTGGCAGGCAAAGACAACGACATTAAAGTCCAGTTGGAAAGTGAGAAAGTCATCCACTCCTTATAACTGTGTCTGCCAGTCTGTGTTGCCATGGCACCAAAGGAAACAAGTGTGAAGCATCTCCTGTCTTACTTTAAGACAGAGGCATTGATCACCACAGAGCCTTCTGTCAGAGTTTTGATTTACTTCAAACAAACGCAAACATCAGCTGACAGTATCGCTTCAGAATGAAATATGATATTTTCAATAACAAATCCCAGGAAAAAAAAAAAAGCGTGACCTGTGAGTTTTCCAGCTACGGGCTGTTACAATTGAAATATTAGACTCTCAAGGTTTAAAGTTGGTTTTATTTCTGTGGCCAAAGGGTGTGAAAACTGTTCAATTCCATTTGTACAAGGCCAGAACAGGACACAAAAAAAAAACCCACAGAGCACGAGTCTGAAACACAGATGAAGGAAACAAGCTGGTGAATCTGACCAGTGATTTAACTCTTCACCTATTTGAATGCCTGTATGTTCAACTACAAAGGTGATATTCTTATTGGAGACCATGTTGTCTTTGAGTGTATGTGCTTTGGCAACAGTAACAGAGTGCAGGAAGATAGGTGTGTGTATATGAGAGCACCCTGAGTCATTAAGGGAACGGTTTTTAAACAATAATGAAACAATATCACCAGACAAAAACTCTAACGTGTTCTGGCCATTCAGCTCAATGTCTGTAGAATGAGATGTTTTATCAATTGCAACCAAAGTAAGCCTATTGATCAGTCTCCATCTAATCAATACAACACTTAGTGAATGAAATAGCATTTATTTTCTAATGTTAATGTTTAATGTTACACACTAAACTAACACTTTCCAATTCAATTTTATAACTTTTTTCGCATATTGAAATAATTAACATATTAATTTGTTTTTCTCCTCAGGTCTTTGAAAACAAGTCTAATTGCACTTGTTTTAACTTGGTGACAAATATTAGCTTCTGCCTCAGTTTTTAACAGAATCAAAACAGAAAAAAAAAAAGAGACGAGGGTAAATTTGGTTATTGAGCAAGTGTGGAAACACCAGTCAAAGATCTAACCTGATGACAAAGGTGCATCATGCAGTACAATCACACATTGGAATGCTAATTCCAAAATACAAGGAGTTTTAAATATTGAATTTTCAATTATATAATTTACAAATGAACATCCTAATCTTCACATCATATTTGAGCCTGTAGCTTTATCAAATTGAAAGTCAATTGTTTATTTTAAAGGACAGTTTTAATTGGAACTACATGTGGCAGCTCCCTGACAGCTTCATGTCAACACACATGCTCTGTAATCTCAGGGCAAACTTCCCTTTGATTGGATTTGTCTATGAACGTATCGATTAAATGTGGCTGCTTGTGAGTTGTACTTCGTTTGAGAATGTCCAGAACACATAAAAAAATACTGGTATTGAAGAATTGTCTCTACATATTTCCCCTTTTATGCAGTGACTTTTATAATACAGATTTGCTGCTCACCAAAACTAAAAAGTCATGACCAGCCTCTGTATTCTGTGTGGATTTAAATAAACAATGGAGATTACACACTCAGAGCTGCTGTGATTAACAACTCACTCTCTGCCTAAATCATTTTCTGCTGTAGAATATTTTAAAGTGAATTTTGAGACCGCCTGAAGAGGACCAGTGATTATATTCAATATTGTAGTAAGTGTTTTGATGGTTATGGTTTAGTTCTTCTTTTTTGGAGGGGTTTGTTTGTTGGTTTTTGTTTTGTTTGTTTGTTTGAAGGGGCGCTCTCATAATGGTAGAAGCATGTGTGTATTCCGACATGTTTAAAATAGGTAAGACCAGGATATAAAGTTTTAAATGTCCATTTATTTCAAAATGAAGTATTGAGAGTGAGGATGGAAGGTGACATTTCCCGTGGGCATTAGCCAAATTGGCTATTTTCAACCACATTCCCTCTGTTGGTCTGTCATCAAACTTCCAAATCAAAGGAAAAGAAAACAAAAGGACTGAAACATTTCCCTGCTCAGCTCGAGGTGGACACAGAGTGGGCTTGTTCTGTTTTCAACAAAGAGCTCTGTGGAACACTGACAGCTATTAAGTTTCTGTCATGTTGCTATGGTCCAAGCATAATACTTGCATATCTGAAGTCAAGTTCACAGCCAGAGTCAGGAAATGGATGTTGGTCATTTACATTCCTGCCTTAATTATGGTAGAACGTACTTCCTACTGCTCCCTGTAACCACACGATTTAAACTCCACACACACAAAAAATTGATGAAACCTCAGTCCTTAATGGGGACGAAGGGGGTGTTAGTTTCCAGGTTTGGCATCTTCACCTGCTCCTGGCATCAACATAATTCAGTTAGATTAAAGAGACAACAATTTCCCCCAGTGTGGGATCAATAAAGTTCAATCTAATCTAGTCTAATCTAAAATAAGACCTGGAAGTAAAAGATGAGAGAAAAGTTGCCAGTAATGCACGAGAGGCAGAATTTTAAACAAAGGTTTACCATAGAAAAGCATATTCCCTATCCTTATCAGAGTGCACCACTGTCTGTTTGTTCTATCTCCTAGTGAAAACAGCTTAAATGTGTAATTCTGACTGGAGCCAAATGTAACAGCATCACAGTGGACATTTGTTCAAGGACCTTGTTTTAGTCACGACCTTGCCCAAATGTTGCACCAGAGGTGAAGTACGAGCTCTTCAAAAATAGCAACACGTTCTTTAAATGGATCTAAAGAGCAATGAGTTAAGTCCCAAATCAAATCTCTGCTCCGCCAGAAAAACAAAAGTCCCAGTATTGATCACTGGAGACACCACATCAGCGGCTGCAGATAAAGGACAGACAGAGGTTTTAGTTGCTTTGAACTTTAGGAAAAATGCCAACATTTGGGCATTGCACTTTGAATTTATCCATGACCATAAGAACACAAATTATAATTATGGGTGTGACCTATTTCTTCCATAGAGAACAATAAAAGAGAAATTGACAAAGTCACTGCTTATACTGAAGACAGAGCATTAGCATTTTTTAATACAAAAACAATACTGTTGTGGGATTCTGACCTTTGCTGGCTTTCCCAGTCTTTGTAGATTCTGCCCACTTGGCTCAGACACTGTTAACAAAGGTTCACTTACTGATTGGCTCAACAATTGATATCCACTAAGGTATTCTCACCACTGATTCCAGGAGAGGATTAAACAACCCAACCAACAAAGGCAACAAATACTGACCAATCAGAATGAGAATCAGAATCAGACAGAATGGCATGGCCATGCATGTGGTTGAGATGGATGCTGTAGCTGGATTAAGAAGCAATCAGACTCTCTGAACAAGACCAATCTCTGCCTGCAGTTTAAAATAGTCTCTAATGATCAAGCCCAATTAGAAACAAAGGGTTTCACAAACGGAATACACTGCCGCAGACTAATTAAATATGACACTTTGTATATATAGTATATAATAGTTATACTGTTGTCACGAGCCATCCAAGTGTTCTGTCCAGATTAATTAAATAATGTAGCCAAGCTAATGAAATACAAGGAAACCAATAATAATCTCTCTCATCGCTCTCTCTGTATAAAGAGTATATATTTCAAATGTATTTCAATGCTTAGTTTTGCTATATAATAAACAGAACTGACAACAGCAAAAAAAAAATTTTTTTAAATTACACAAGTGACAAAGAACTGTTTGGATGTTCGAAGGAAATGGCTGGATTAAACTACAGAGCAAGGAGAAGTCTGACTGAACCAGGCCCCACTATTAAAGCTACAACCACTATCACCAAGAATGAATGGATGCAATCGTTCCTGCAATATTAGTAGAATACTTCATAAAGCTTTGAGGCACTGCAGGGTTTGTGGAGAGTTGTCAGTGGTTTAACTGCTACAAGCAGCCAATTTCACTCTACACTGACTGTATTCGCAGCAGCCTTAAACCCTGAACCCTGAGTGACCATGATGGCCTGATGGGTAATTATTTATTATTATTATTACTTCTTCTCAACTTGTCCGTGACCTCCAAAGACTGAATTAAACTACTACACATCACAAAACTGATGAACCCGTGAAACACTGAATCACCCACACAATAAATGCTTTTTCCTTACAGCTCTGAATGGAAAATTAAATTCGTATTGGCAGAATGACTCGTGATTTCATCCAAACTTTGTCTAAACAGACAAGACACATTTATATTCATGTAATTCAGCCAATACATATTTACGTCTTCTTTGTAGATGTGGAAAATGATTAAACCATAATTGTACCACCGTCAAAGAAGGAAAACCTGGGTAAGAAAAAGGCCACGGCAGCACTTTGAGGCAGTGCTGGCACAGATATTGCAGCACAGCACAAACAGCCGACAGTGTTTACCAACAAACCTCTCCAATAACCATCTCCCACAGAGGGTGTTACAAATGTACTTGTAATGCTCTGGACTATTTCCCCATTATTCCATCAATATCTAATGAGGAAATCCCCACCAGACTTGGAATCATTTTGGGATCCATTAACTTGAAACTGTAAAACTGGGCATTTTCTTCCCTCTTGGGTTTTAACTGCACTTCCACATCATTTAAGTTGACTTACTTTCACCAGACTGTTACATGCACAGTAAATACAGCCAAAAAAACTGTGATCAATGGAAGAAGGAAGAAAAATGAAAACATACATAGAGAGGGTTTTACCCTGCAGGTAAGTTCAGAACAAAAACCTAGTCTAACCTACTGAAAATGACAGAGACACAGAGAGATGATCATTCTGTGGCTTTTATAATGGGAAAAACACCATAGTTTTTACCTTTAAAGCACACAAGTGGTTGTTGTATAGTTGCAGTGCTTTACTGATAGGGAAACACATTACTGTCAGACGTTGTTTTGGGCAGTAAAATGCAGTATAGACGACCAATGGGATGTTCCATCCCACAAATGGTTCCCTGAGGGACATTTACACAGAAACTCTGAAAATTCCTTTAGCATAAAAACAGCTACTGTATTTGACTAAATTACTCCAATCCCCACTCTCATGCCAAATGGCTGACAGCTTTGGGAAAGACGCACGGGGAATATCCTTTGGAAGGAAAAAAGGAAAAATGGCAAACGCAGATGGACCTACTCTCCTCCGTTTCAACAGAATCAACGCTTTTCATAAGGAGCCAAGTTTATTACTAATCCACAGAGCAGCCACAGAAGTGTGGTGTGCGTGGATTACGATAACCGTTCAGGAGACCTTCAGTGTGTCTAAAAAGTCAGAGTGACGATCGAGATGGAGGTTGAGGGCTGACATTTGTTATCAGCAGTCACAAAAGACACATAAGGACAGAAAGGACAGCCTGCTGAAGACCATCCGGTTACACCAAGAAGCATCTCCACAATGAACACCCCCTGCTGAAAAAAGACAGTCATTACCTTTTCCCATTCCAGCCATCAGGCAGGCTTTTGTAGATAAGCAGTGGGGATCTGATTTGGCCAAGTCAAATCTGAAGGCAGAATTCAATCAAATCTTAGATGTGAAAATCTCGGTGCGCTGCACTTGGTATTAGCATTTGTATTGTGTGCCTGCGTTGTTGACCAACTGTGCTCTGCCTTATCTGTTAATGCAGGCTTGTCACTTCTGCACCTCACAGTGAGTGGCTGTCATTGCCTGGGATTCAGGGATGTAGCACCTGGACTTCTCACTGGCCCAGTGAAATTGAATTTGGGTCTCACAGCAAAAGGAAGGACAGCATGTGCTTCAGTCCTCTGTCGCACCATTCACATGCACACAGACTAATTGCTGGATAACAATTCTCCACCTTTTGGCAAAGACAAAACTCTTCTTTGGCCACAGCATTTTCTCTGGCTTGGTTTTGTTTCTGTAGTTTTATATTCACTCATGAAAATGGCAGAATAGTGAACTGATGTTTGGGAGTTTTAATACAGTAAAAATACCTCAAACCTTCATGGTAGTAGTATTTCCTTATATTGAGGTAGTACCTGTGTTTGTATCTTTTTAGGTTGGGTTAGTACAGTAATACTAGTAATACAACAGTAGCAATTTATTTAGGAAAGCAGAAGTATTATCACTTAACAATAGGCTACTTAGTAAGAGTACACCTTTATATTGGCTTAGTAATTGCAGTACCTCTTTATGTTGGCCATGCTGTAGTAGTAGTAGTACAGTATAGTATAGTTTTATATTGGATTGTAGTTATACTGTCTCGTTATATTGGGCATGTAGTAATACCTTCTCTGCATATGGTATATATAAAACTTGTTGTTGATAGGTTAAGCAGTATGACAGTAATAGTGTCTCTACATATGACTAGTAGTTGTAGTAACCCGTTATGATGTACTATCTCTTTATATAGTGTTAGTAGTAGAAGTGGTATGTATGAGGTGCATAGTATTATCAGCATATTGTGTATCTGACAAGTTGTAGTATTTCTTTACACTGGGCAGTTATTGGTAGTATGTCTTTGTTTGAGTTAGGAGCAGAAGTAGTAGTATTTTTTATATTGGGTAAAATAAAGAATAGTATGTCTTTATACTGAAGTAGTGACAGTAGAAGGTATTTATCTGTGAGTACTGCAGTAGCAGTTTGTTTCTGATTTTGTTGTTAAACAGAAGATAATCTTTTTTTCTTTTTTTTTTTTTTTTGCAACTGAACTTTATGTCACATCACTTTTTGGTGACAGCCATCATGGTGTTGAACCCGCCAACACTTTTCACTTTAAATGTGAGGTCTTTACTCAGCAAAAGTGATGAATTGCTTTTCTCAAAAAGGTTGCTGACAGCAGCAAATATACTTCATGGTTCCTCTTCCAAAGTTTGCTGTGGGGAGAAAGCACTTCAGTTCTGGACAGCTAAATTGATTATCTATAGAACCTATTCAACCCCAAACACTGGATGACAAATTCTCAACAGGAAGAGCTGTTCCATTATCTGGATCGAACAGAGAGACCGACTACTGCTGAACAAGATACGAGTTCAAAAACAGGGACAAGTTTTAAAAATGTATTACAGCTGTAACAATCAGATATAGAAACTGAAATCCCAGTCTGATCTAGCCTTAAGTCGTAGATTCAGTTTCTGGATCCTGAAGGGCAATTCCATAAAGCACTGCACTGATTTAGGTACAAGGTGGATTTAGGACGACCTTTGATGATCACAGCATAAAACAGGCTGTTGCACATGACTGGCTAAATAGATAACAGCCCAGAGTACTTAAGTACCACAGGCACACACACGGTGAATAAAAAGGCTTCCACACCTGAACCGAGACCTTGTTGATTAACGTTACATCACCATGAACACTTTTCTTCACCTGTTTGAATTATTAACTCTACGACTAATGTGTTTAATGTTGCTCTTAAAATAAAAGACTTAGACAGAAGATCATTTAACAATACAAAACAAAGGAGAATTTTCCAACTGCTGTCAAATAAACCTGACCTCATCATCAGGCAGATTCTACTACCTTCTACTATAATCAGGGACATTAACTGACAGTAAGTAGTTACCACCTGCTGCTTCAACAACAATGTTAATGCACAATATCTCGAGGCAATGTTAGTTACACTAACAGTAAAACTAAAGTCTGTGTGAAATAATCCATAAAAACTTAAATAAAAAAGCAATAATTACAATGTTAATGGAGTGTACAGCCTTATCGGGATCTTTATGCTGATTTATTTAAAATTATTTTTAATTAGAGTTAGTGTGAAATAGTGACCCTGACAGAACAATAGCAGCAAAGTCTAAAGGTCAGGTTTATAAAGCAGTAGTGAGACCTGCTATGATGTATGGCTTGGAGACAATGTTCATAATAATGCCCAAAAGGCTGAGATGAACGTGGAGGAGATGAAAATGAAGTTGCTGAGATTTTCCCTGAGAGTAACCAAGATGGACAGCATTAGTGAGCAGATCAGAGGCTTTTATTTTTTATTTATATGTAAAATAAATATACATCCTACTATTTTTACATATAAATATAGCCATCTGTCAAAGTCAACTACAGTGGAATTACTTGAAGACTTCCTCCTCAACCCTTAAAAGAATTATGCAGCAGAACATGAGAAAATAAATTCACTTGCAGTCAATAAGGGCTCTCAAAATAAACTTGTTAATTGCATTCATTAATTAGTAAAGACTAATCAGATATTTTTTATTGCATTTTAACACATGGGCAGATTGATGCTGACTGTCTATCCAACACAGACTGTTATTGGCACCTGCTGCAGAAAAAAGGGTTTTTGTTCACAAGTGCCTGCAATGTAAGATATCGTGTCAACGCCCGGCAGGTCTTAGTGGAGGCTGCAACTTCAGGTCCGACGTCCGGCTTGCATCAGACCTCCCTCACTGAGAACAGGGCACTAAAAAAGTCTGCAGCTGACAAGCAGACTGACACAAACAACACCAGGTGAATTGCAAGGGACTGTAGACGCTTTACAATGGTTGAGCACAAGGGAACCATTCAAGTTTTCAAAGCAATTCTTGACCAGTTTTACAAGCCACCATCAAGATGAGTGAAAATCACCCGTTCTCTGAAGTTTGGAGTTTGACATTTGCATATTCCCCTTAGCATTTTTACATATTAGTAATTGGTTAGTTAGTTGTACATAAAAACAAGGTGTGCAAAACATATGTTTTAATCGATTGAGAGCTCTACTTTAGATACTGTTTTTATTTGGTTTAAAACACAGACCTGTGTACCTCTTCTCCTGGCATTTGTGGGCTGAGAACAGCTCTACAAGACTTTGAATAACAGCAAAGCTAATGTAGGCGCAGCATACGGCCTGATTCAGAGAGAGGAATTGGCACTGCACTATAGTACAACAAATGCTGCCTTTGATTGCTCCTCTATTTGTTTATCGCCCCAGCTCTGCACACAATTTTGTGTAGTAAATTCAGTCTCCCATCCATCTCCACCACATAAATAAGACTGGAACACTCCAGCGTTTCAGCATCCTTCACGACGCCCCAACTTTCACAACGTGCACTTAGAATAAAAGGTGCTCTAAACATTCATAAACACGCAGTCGGAGCGGACGATCCATCATCATCACGGCTGCCTACTGTACCTAGCTCAGTGGTTCACAGCAGTCTCTTTCTATCTTAGCTGTTGACATTCAAACAAAGCTTTGGCTTCTCCACTTCCTCTGCAGGATCCCGGAGAAAAAAACAACATCAAATGAATCACAGCCAACAGCAGCCCACTTTGCTGCCTTCACAGCATATAAAATGTCAATGCCCACAGTAATCCCTTACAGTGATGGATGGGTTAGAGTCCTCGGCTGTGTTCCCACAACAAAGCTGCGGCTCCTCCTCCTCCAGCTTCTTACACGGTGCACATTTCTGACATTGTTCGCAAGCAGCTTTTATAAACAGTTGTCTCAAGGTTTAACAGATGACCTATGCTGCAGGTAATATCAATGGCACTTGGTCTGCCAACAGACACACAGAAGGCTTTGCTCATGACGAGAAAATCTCCACATCTTCATTTTCAAATTAGCACGCTCTGTATCTAAATGTCGTTTATCTGGAGTAGATCAAATTTAATTTACCCTTAGAAACATTTTCTCATGTAATTTTATTTTTTTAAAAATAGAGTAAAGTAATAGACTTGAAAAATGACCTGACAATTAACACTCTCCTGTGGAGGCTGTAACTATCTCTTCATAATTCTGTGATTTATTGTAGGCACAGTAATTGTAGTATAATTACATTGTTTGTAGTTTTTTTACAATAATGGGTCAAAAGTCCACACTTTGGTGATTAAACCTACTACATCATCCCTGCCTGGGGTTTTTATGTCATGAAGTAATGTGCATAATGTGATTATAAATGCATTTTTCAACGAACTTTACGTTTAATGGTGACCTTTAAAAGGCAGCTCTCTGACATAGTAAATATCTGTGTCATTCTGTTAACAACTAACTGTTAGTTAAGGCGTCAAATGGTGGTTTTTTTTATCACTACTCTAAGTACAATTCCTGATTTTCCTTTACAAAAACGTGGCACGGTCTGTTTATATGGCTTTTCTGCTCTTCTGCTGTCTCTACCTGTTGATGTGACCAGGAGTTAGCAATGTAGACCAACTGAGTCTGGAGACTTAACCACAACTCTCATGGTTGAAATATATGTTCTCTAGTCACAGCTTCTCCTAAAACTGCTGGTGATAGTGGTCACATGGACTAGTCTTTTATCTTGTGGGGTTTTTTTTATTCATTATTTTCTAAGGGCTTTACTTACTATTGTAATAAAATATAAGATGTAATAAAATTGTAAGATGGGTACACACACACAATATACAGTATATAGAGAAATATATACATATATATATGTATATACAGTATATGTATATACACCCACACATGTATATATATAAACACACACACACACACACACACACACACACACACATCACCAGCCTTCTAACACTTCCTACTGTTTTTTAAAACAAGTCCTCAACATTGCATAAAGAAACGCCTGGAGCTTTTATTTTGTTACCTTAAAATGGACTGCCTGTATCATCATTGAATTTGCCTGCGTACATACTCAATGTGCCAGTATTGCCTGACAAAATTCTGGCCACAAGAGACATATTGTAATGAAGAACATTGCCGTGAACAAGAAAAAACATTTAGTTATTTAACAAAATACCACAGGAATCAAAAACAAGTATTGGGGCAACAGGGCATTGGCCTCTATTCTGTGGGGGATTAAAGAAAAAGAAAAACACACAGGTTCTTTAAAGTCCCTAGAATTTGTTTGCACAAAACAAGCATTTGTCTCCAGAAGATTCACTGCCAGAAAAAAAAAAAACACACTACAGGGTTTGTATCCCCTAAAGCTCTTGTAGCTTAGAATGAATGGTGACCCAAGGTTCCTTTTTCACATTAATAGTCTGCAGCAGTGATACTTAAGATGCTATGGGACTCTCTGCACCTCTAGGAAGAAAAAAACATCCCTGCACACATACAAACACACATAAACTTTGGGGGCACTTATTATGTTTATGAGGCAGTGGACCTGACAGTTAGAAGTTCAGTCGGGGCCAAAATGTACCATATTCTGAAACAACTGGTGTGCACTATAGACTGAATTAAAAAGAGCCGAGCTGGAGGTGAACGTGACCTTTAAAAATGTATGGACGAACAACTAAGGCATTCATCATTTTCTAATTAAGCATTACTTTTGTGGCCAAAGTCTGCAGTGAATGTGATCTTCATCAGGGGGTCATGATCACACAGCCATGTTTAAGTCATTAGAATATAGGACTGGGCTGTACTTCAAGAAGAACATTCTATACAGTAGCGTCAGAGCATTCTGTAGCACAGGATGACAAGCATATACTTGAGGAGGTTGATTATTTTCACATGTGAGTATTCTATTGTAAAAGCTGTCATTTTGAAGTATTCACTACTGCAATTAGAATATTTAGAATGTTTTACTTAAAATATCCTTCCTGTATGAAAATATTAGAAATTTTAAAGCTGTTCAAAAACATGTGAGCAGGTCGTTTCACACAGCTTTCTATCTTTGTCAAGCGTTCAGCTGCACACACGTCATTTCAATTCAAGCTCTATCTGATTTTGTTTTTCACCCAAAACTGAAAGGACGTTTGAAAGGCACTTATTGTCAGTCCTAAGTCAAGACAAGAAAGCAGGTTGTGATGAGGGGAGAAAGACACTGTAGGAGTTCTCTGATGGAGGCACCACATGTTTTATCAGATGGCTCACCACTGGAAAGTATGTACATGACAAACATGTTGCACTTCTTTTTCATGGACTGTCAGACATATCTAAAGCAGGGGTCATCAACATGGTTCCTGGGGGCACCTGGTAGTTCCCATGGACTACCTAACGTGCCCGAAGGGTATGTTCTGAAAATAAAACCTGTAATTGTACCGTTACTGCTCTTTTTGGATCAGTTACACTAGCAAGTGCAATGACAATGGTGAGAAGAGTCTCTGAAAGATAGAAGAAGAAAGGTTTTCTCTAAGAACCATCCATCCATTTTCATCCATTATCCGTTACGTCGCCACCCAAATCACACTGCACCGTACTAACCCCCCTGAACCTTCCTGCGGAAGGTACCAACCTCCCTAACCGGGATTCGATCTTGCCCAGGAGGTGAACCCTGGGGTTCCACATCAATGACAGAGACGTTGGCCTCTGGGCCAAAGCACCACTTCTCTAAGAACCAGTTTTCAAATTGTCCCACTTTTCAAACCTGCAGTTTCATCCTGGGCTTTGTTAAGTTTGACTTTAGTATACTACATTGATAAGTATAAAACATTCCTTACTTTGATTTTCTTTTTCCTTAAAGCAGTTTGTAATCAGTGCAACATCTTAAGCACATGGACAATTATAACTTTTAATGATAATTACTAAATATTCTGACACAGGAGGAAAAACAAACAAACAAACGACTCATCAGGGGAAGAACAATTATAAACCATGAACTTCTCATAGTAGTGCAGATATATTCAAGTGCTTTTCTTTGCTGTTTTTAATATTTCTTTTCACGGATCTATAATGTACTTCTAAAAATGTTATGCCTCTAACTTGGAGCAATAACCTTTAATGAAATTAAAGTTTAATGAAAATCTGAATTTTGTTTTTGATTGATGCGTCTCCAGGCCAAAGAAATATTTCAAACGAGACATGGGAATTATTCCTACTGGACAGGCCAAAGAAATATTTCAAACGAGACGAGAAACGAGAAACTTTTTATCAGGTGCTCAAACAGGTAAATATAAATTATAATATAATATACATAAATATACATATAAAGTTAGTATCAAGAGCTAATGTGAAAACTAAGATTCAACATCTAACAGTAACATGTGAGGTTCATGACAGGAATTTGCAACAGTGAAAACATAAAACCAGCTTTTACTAACATGTGCATCAGATCAATATATAGACATTGTAAAAAATAAATTCTAATTTGCACAGGTAAGCAGTGTGGAGTGGATGAAGTCGGTGTGATGTGTTCATTTTCCCTTGTGTTGGTTAAAAGCCTTGCAGCAGAGGTTTGGACAGCCTGGAGGCGCTCAATCTCCTTCTTATTTAAACTAACAAAAAGACTATTACAGTAGTAGAGATGGGAGGAAATAAAGGCAGGGATGATCGTCTCCCACTCAGATTTCTATTGAGATATTTCTCGGCTGAAAACAGCAGTTTTTTATCAGCTCTTTGGAGTGACACTAAGGAAAGACAAGAGCTTCTTAGGAAGAAAAGAAAAGGCCATTTTGGATGTTGGAGATGATGTCATCAGGAGTGACCAGCTGTTATGTCATCTCATGTACAATAAGTCTATCATCCAATAGGAGCCCAGCTACATGGCAACACTGACGACGTTTACTGTCAAATATTCAAGATTGAGTCAGTAGCATTGTCTGAAAATGTTAAAAAAAAAAAAAAAAAAATCGAGGAAGAATTTATAGACTTAAATACAAATAAACAAGTACTACAGAGATTTCTAGAATAGTGGTGTCAAACCCAAAAACTCAAAGGGCCACAGTTTAGTTGCGGGCCAAACAGTAATCCATGGAGGCATTATGTTGTTTATGCTAATAGTTTATCGAATAGACTAATAATTTAACATGTTTAGTTCCAGAGGGCCGCATAAAATGTGAGGTGCCGTATTTGGCCCACAAGCCTCCAGTTTGACATGCATGTCCTAGATGTGTAGCTATTAAAGAGGACTGTGAGAGACTTTGCCAATCAACACCCACTACAAAAATGAATTACTGATATTATTATTATTATTAGCATTATTATTATCATATAGACTGACCTGCAATTTCTATGTTTGAAAAAAAACATGTTTTCAAATCTGAATATTGTACAGAAGATGCTTCGGTAAAACATGTTTTTACGGTAAAATAAATGTTTTTTCAGTTTGTGTTTCATGAAATTTCATATTCTTGCGTAAAGATGATTTTTCTTTCCAAAGCATACAAACGCAGTCAGAATATTCTGACATATTCAACAAACGTCAATAAGCTGATTATCTCTTGTCTTTCTGGCCCATTAATGAGGCAAAGTCCAATTTTCTCTCTGTGTCTACGTTGTTTCACCTCAGATCTCTGTTTTCCGAACTAAGGCTAACGCCCTGCCAATTAGGACGGTAATCCAACTCCCATTTGTGCTGCACCAGGAATGACATGGTGCAGAGAGTTCAATTTCGGTGGTTTTTGAGGTGGTAATGATGCTTTCACACCGTCACCGTGTGAGCTGAGGAAAGTTAATGGCCAGCCAATAATCATCCCTCTCCCTCTCTCCTGCGTTGTCTCTCTCCCTCTCTGTGATTTGCATTGATGATTCAGGAGAACAGCTGCACAATAGTGAACAATTTCTGCTTCCTGTTCAATCACTGCACAGAAAATCAGTTTAGAAAGAAGAGGTCAGCTGAAGAAGTCAAACGTTTAAATGGAAAACCCAAAGTGATTGCGCTGACATTTTATGAAAACGCTAATCCTTGTTGGCGGTGGAGTTAATTATTCCTAGGCCTTGGCAAATGCAGTCAAGTTTGTGTTAACCACAACACAAACCTAATACTCGACTGGACTAAGCTGCAATATCTGGCCCTCTTCTCTGACACTTCTGGTAAATTACAGCACGTCATTATGGTGTAGTATTATTTGAATGTTGCATAGACCATAAAACTTTATCACTTAGAAGTTCTGAGTTCCAAACCAAAATTATTTCACCGTCTTTTTCATTTTTATTTTATGATTTGTCATAGTTACAATTGTTTCAGGATTGGTTTTTATTTTATTTTGTTTGCAAACTGAGAGCTGCTAGTAGAAAACAAATATCGAGATGTCGTTCCACAAAGTAACAGTGTGCTCAGTAAACAGGTCTAACAGTAAAACCTCAAGGAATAAACCTTCTGTGTGACATTTAAGTATTTAGTCACAATCAATACTGTTTAGAAATGAGTCAACGTCTGCTCTGTGTCATGGAAACCTGTTTATTTGGACACGAGTCAAAGTTTAGTTCCATTTCTAAATAGTTCCATGTAAATATCCACATGTGATGAAGTAAACGCTCGCATTAACTTAGTTGAAGGTTGAATGACGGCAGCACAATCCAGACCTTTTTGAAATGTGGTCATTTAGGACTTTCACTGTTATTACTGTAAGTCAAAATATTTAATAGTGTGAAAACATAGAAAGACACCACAGGGTGGCAGTAGTTCTGCAACTGAGAAAAAGGAAAAATAAATTGTCAAAAAGCCAAGATTTCAGCAACAAAACAACTAAAAACGATCAGAACAACAATCAAGACCCAGATTTTTGATAAGATTCGAATTATAACTAATGACCCTAAGGTAATTAGAATTACCCAAATAAAGGAGGGAATAGTAAATTTCCAAACTTTAGGAATGCTGGATTTGTTTCACTCTAGACACTGCAAATTTAAATTAGAAAGAGTAAAAGATTAATCTCCTTTTAATCTCCTCCAATGAGGACGCAGGTACAGGTAATATTTCATGATTCATTTCATCATTTTTCATTTAAATCTATCACAAATAGCAGATTAAGTAGTTAAAAAAATTATAGATTTATGTTATGGCTGTTTACACTTTTAAATGTTTCTCTCTAGTATTGGGGACTATTTTGTATAACAGAATATTAGCATTAGCATATAATGGTTGCAGGTTATGATCCTGTATTGTTGTAGATGAAGGTAACATGTTAGTACCCTGTTCTTGTCCACGAGTGACTCCGACACTGTGATATTAATATTTGCTTTCTGTTTTACAAAGGAGAAGCTTGAAAATTAAATAGTGTACGTCTTTTTAACATTAACTCAGAGGAGGTTCAGAGAGTGCCTTGCTGAATCCTCCTCCAGGCCTCCTTCTGTTATCCTTCAGTTGGCTTTACAGGGAAAAAAAAGAAACATGTATGACAATGGCTTTCTGTAGGAGTGATTATAATGGAGCTATAAGAAACCTGAGGCTGAATTCTACTATGTGAGCCATAACACAATGTACAATGTACTTTGTATTGTTCAGCTCTAATACATAAATGGACAGTAAGGCTAAAGTATGCCATTTACCAGGAATGTTTAAAAAACAACCTCAAATCAGGACAATGTTGTATGTTTCTATGTATTAAAATAAGACATTTCTAGATCCTATGTTTCCAACTATTATTTTACTACCCATGTCTGTATTATAATGCCTAGACAAAAAAAGTCTTATTTAACAACCATCAGCGTTGATCTGTACAACTCCACCTAAATACATAAAGCAGGAAAAACATGTTAAAGTCCCAGATATGAAAAGAAAATTATAAGTTATACAAAAAAAGCCTGTATTTAGACATTTGAACCTAGATCTCACATCTGAAATGTCCTTCCACCTAACAGCAATCCTTACGGGTTTTAACGTAAGAAGGCAGACTTGGAGTTGTATTACTGCCCCCTACTGACTAGTAGCAAATGTTTATGGCCAAGATCTGATCTGATTGAGGGAGTTATTTGAGATCAAATCTATTTCATATTCATGTGAAATTGTTTCTTTATTTGCATGTATTCTCCTCATTAGAAATTCCACACACATCCTACTATAGTCCTCGCTGTGATGAAGTGCACTGCATTTAAAAAGGTGAAGTCTTGCAATTGTGTGTGGGGTTTTACTGGGAGAATTTTTTTTTTTCCTAAAGTAAATGTCTGTTTGTGTATAATGAGGTATTCTTAGAGGAAGTACACTGAACTCATTAGTGTGCACCTGCACCTGGGCAAATCGCTGGAGTGCTGCAGAATCGTCAGGCTAAAGTTTAATTGGTCAAATAGACAATTATTTTTAATGCCCACACAGCATCAAGACTGCACGTTTATTTTAGGACTAACATGAACAGTGGACAGAAGTGCTCTGGCTCTCAGGCATTAGATTAAAAAAAAATGACAATGGCGTTGGAGTTTTTATGTTTTATGCCGTGACATGTAAATGCATCATTCCCCAGGTGTCAGTGGAAACACAGGGAAAACCTGTACTGTAGTGACTCAGCGGCCAAAACCGCCCATTCATCTGGCCTATTGTTTGTCCTAGTGAAAATCCTTGTCATTGGATCACAGCCCGAGTCATTTGTTACTGTAGAGTTTGCTGTGAGAAAGCATGAAGTGTGACAGCCCATCTGGACGCGGAACAAATCAAAGAGGCCATAATACAGCAGACAGATGTCGTCCGGTTCACCCACACGCCTCACTGCACTGATGCTGACAAACATTTGATTTCCATTCACACGTTCAAGACCACGATGAGAAAGAGTAATGTCACCAGACAAGGTGACAAATTACAAAGTAATTAGCACTTTTCACAGTGCACACTCAGAACCCATGATGATGATTTCTACAATTTTCCATCAGGGATACAACAATCAAGCTGCCAGCTGGCTGGCTGCAGAGACAGTCTGTTAACTTAGCATGGCACAAAGGCTGCGAGCAAGGGAAAACAACAAGCTTTGCGCTCTCTCTCTCTCTGTCTGTCCCTAACAAAATCTTCCAACCTGCACCTCTTTAGCAAACATGCTGTAACACATCTATTTAAATCCATTCGCATGCTTAACAGCAAGAGCTGCAAATCATTTCCAATTATTCGCACCCTTCACCGGGCAAACTGTGGTTCTTGTCAGCAATTTCTTTCCCTCAGCTTTAAGCTGCAGAAACTGCAAAGCTAAAAAAGGCTGTGGTTTTAAGTCAGTCTATTTAAACTCTCATCTGAGTGGGCCGCCGTTTGTAAAGTGGCTCCTGTTGAAAATAATAGCAACATTTTCAGTTTCAAATGTTTGAAAAAGAGTCCCTTTTTAGCACATTTACAACAATATTTTTTAATTGTTAACTTATAAACATATTAAATATTTAAATCTAAATATTAAAAGTTACACCAACATGTTAAATCTATATGTTAAACCTAAATATTTCAGGTGAAACTAAATATTTAGCAATATTTAACATAAATATAAACTGTTGGTTAATGGAAGTACCAATAGCAAAGCTTATTTAGAATTTATATTTAGCATTGACATTTAACAATTTAACAGATATTGTTTAAATGTGCTAAGAATTCTCATCACTTTTTCAAACATTGACATTTGAAGCTAAATGTAACAAAATGTTGCTTTTATTTTCAGCATGAGACACTTTACAAACGGCACCTGATACTTTCTGCTCATTGTTGGACCTGGCATCAAACCAGTGAACTCCTCATCCGATACATACACACGTTACATTTTCATATTTGAGGATTTTAATCGAGGCTTTCAATTTACTTTAGCATCCAATTATTTGTAGATGCCCCAAATGAGCTGATCAAAAAAATATATTTTGTTTAGGGTAAAAACAAATTAGGACCTCATACTATTCAGTTCAACTCTCTGTCACTTTGGCCCTAAGCCAAGGAAGTAGAGGAAAATATCATATTTTTCTTTGGCATTAACTTCTAGGTCTCTCTTTCTGGCCACTTGACAACAAAAGTCACCCACTCTGAAAATGATTGATGTACATAGACAGTTAAGCCAAGCAGCTTTAACACTAGAGCTGCAGATGTCAGCCAAAGTGCTCTATTATTGGCAGAGGTGACGTAGCTTTGAGTTTGTACATCTGCATGTACAAACTCAATCAGTAATCATCCTTCAGACGATACTCTGGTCTCAATCTTCAATGGTTCTGCTGTGTAAGCTCTGATCACAAAAAATAGGTGGAAGAAAGTACAATAAAAAACGATCACTGCACCACTACGTATGATTGACATCTCACCGTTTGTAAGTGAACGTGATCATGTGATCATTATTGACATGCAGTGATAAATTATATTCAGGCTCAGAATCAGAATTTATAATAAAAAAAATATTTTGTAAACAAAGGACCTTTTAAGACAACTAAATACAACATCGTCACTTCTGGAAACAGCTAAGCCCTCCTAACATTTTTCCAATGCCCTCCACGACACAGGTCGAGATGTCAATTTTTCTTCCATGGTCTATGGTGCAGGACAAAAAAAAAGACAATCTGGTAAGTTTCGAAATGTGTTGTTTTGTAAAGTACAATCTCAAAAAGTCACTTTTTTGGAGCCACCGCTGAAATAACACCTGATCCACCTCTGATCTGATGAACGTTTCCACTCCGCTCTGCTTTGCAGAGGGCAGGGTCGTCAATTCCCCGATTTCTTGTTGCTGCTGGGAAGTGCAACAAAACACACAAGTACAATTTCAGAAGTAGAATGTACGTGCGTGTGGGTACACACACGCTCACAGACCCTTCCTGGTGAAGCCCTGGACTGTGAGAATTGGATATTGGATGTTATTTCCTTCAGTCCTGAAGCTCTCTGTGACAGAGACAGGGTTTCATCCTGCTGTAAACATAAAGCACACCAATCAAAACTGACAGCCCTCAGACAAAACACTAACCTATGACACACTGCCGCCTAAAGTCTCTCATTAATGTCCACTAATATATTGTTAATAACAAACAGAAAGAGATTTTAGTGTCTGTCAAACAACAGCAAATATTTATTGTTGATTCTTAAATAAACCAAACAACCTTTTTAATTGATAGTACGGTGAAGGACAAACAAATGATCCAACAATGAAAAAAAACACACATGAGTGCTACATGAAGGGGTTGCTCTCAGAAAGTGGATCCAAACCACTGTGCACATTCATGTGCCACAACAGAACCATGAAAAATTATCCAGATTTTTTAACTGTGACAGTGAAAGGCAAAACGACTACATGATTTTCCACTAGGTGGCAGCATATGACTACAAAAACTCTTAAATTTAATAAAAATAGACTCAGAACTGTTATAGATCTTTATATGTATTTCTTTAATTCCTGCAAGCACATTGGTGTGGTGTTCAACTAAACAGGCCCTGGTTTCACAAATTACGAGTTTATTGAAACAAGAAGATCATTATATATCACTAAATACGTTTGGTGTTATTTTTGTTTGGTGGTGTGCTATTGGTTTTTAAAAATAAAATATGTGATGTGGATGAAAATGGGTTTGGGAAACACTGTTCAAAGACATCAAGGGAAGCTCAGCTTTCTCTAAAATGTCATGAAATAAATTGTGAAATAGCTGTCGTACTGTATTTTCCACAATGGGTTCTCTTACACACATATAAATACATAAGAATATAAGAATGTGATTAATCGACAGCAGTCAACATCAATTCATTTTGTAAACTGTCAAAATGCGTTACCTTCTTTGGTGTAAAAATGTTTGGCATGGATAAACTCTTTGTTGGCTCGACCTGCTTTCATTCCAGATAACAAAGGCAGTTTTGACAGCACCGTTGAAGGAGTGTGTATTGAGGATAACTTGTTGCTGGGAAATGCAGCTTGTCTTCAATACGAGTCTCAGCAGTATTTGAAATATCATCATCCTTCTTCCTAAGTATTTCCACAGCCCCTTGAGGTCGGTGTTTAAACAAAGATACCATGACAAGTTTGATTTTTCACCACCGTTTAAGTTGAAACCCTTAGGAATTATTCTCAGATTTATTGGAAGAGCTAACTCGTTACTTTTCAAACAGTCTACTGTGGGCTTTACTGTACTACTATTAATTACCTGTACAACCATAAATCAGTTTGTAATTCAAATATTATATGTATATTTCATGCATATATTTTCCTCACTGGTTCAGCCTGCTGCTCTAGATAGTAGCTGCTAATGCTACTGTATTTACTGGTCAAATACTGTTGATTCCTGCCAGTTGCAACGGGTATTTACCTATTACTATGTCTAGATGTGAAATATTTCTTCTTTAACTTTGACTATTTAAAGTAAAATATTAAATTATTGGGACTTTAAGAAAAATAAAATAGAAATAGGATATGACCATGGGGCTGAAAGTTAAGGTCAATGTCTCTAACACAATCATCTAATAACCATTGTAATTCCTCAGGCATCCTGCAGGGAATACTTTCTTTATTTCTGCCCAGCCGTTTACACTGCGACATTACTGTTTTATGATTAACACGGGTGAGATTAAATGTGCTCTGCTGTCGGGAGCAACACTGAGGTTTACTTTTCATTACAAAGTGACACTGTAAATACGCAGGGTGATTATTATTCTGATGAAATCCTTTACTTTTTAATGACGCTAAATTGCCCATTTTTGAAATAAACTAATCACAGTCTGCTGGGTCACAGAGAATGAGCTTTATATTTGAATTAACTCTGGGAGAGGGCGTTACCAAGTCGCAGGTACGAGGGGAAAGTCAAAAAATTGTCAGACAGATGACATCTGGAGCAAACGCAAAACTCAAGTCTTTGAGTTTGCGTTGTGCTAGTCCTGAGTCTAAAATTACTGTATACTTGTTTCTTCAGATAGTAAAAGCATTTTTTTTCTTTTTTCAGGCAGGAGTGTGCTTGAGTCAGAGAAAAAGAGCCAACAAGATGCACTTCAAAATGAAAGCCACTTGAAACATTACAAATTTAAAAAGTGTCAGCTACTACAGCGACGCAACAATGAAGCCCCAGAAACAGACTTGTAGTAATGCACTGCTGGACAAGACTAATGTGTCAAAGTGGTGAAATAAACCACCTGCAGGGTAACATACAGATTTAAGAACAACAGGAAGCCGTGTTTGCAGGTGAAATCTAAACACCTATTGGTTTTCTAAAAATACTAAATGGTACAAAAACACTCACAGACTATTCATACATCTTGTCTAGTCAACCTATCAGCCGTAGAGCTATTTACTGCCCTGCACTTGGCAAGATTAGTCTGATTCAAGCTGAGCATCCGACCTGAAGCTGATTCAACAAACACTTTTGGCGTCGAGATGGTATTTTAAACTCAAGCTGCTTTGTGAAACAAAACATTTTCCTGCAATGTGTGAAAGCAACCTGTGCAACGGCTGTGACTTAAAGCAACTGTACAGTAAGAGGATGGACGGTGGAATTTGACACAACTTTCACAAAGGTTTTTAAATGATTAGCACCTCTGGTTGTTCCACTTACATACAAATGTAGAAGCTGTGCATAACACAGCCAATAGGTTGTGCCCATCAGCTCAAAACGAAGCTCTGACCTCCATACCCACTCGAACACAACATGCCATAACGGGCACATCTGCAGCCTCTATTCCTGTTTCTAAAAGGTGACTTTATTTGAGGTTTAATCTCCTCCTGTCAGCAGAGCAGGTGCAGTCTGTTCAGGAGGTTGTGTTACACACAGCAGCAGACCTCAGACGTCTGTCTCGACACTGCTGAATCAATAGCAGTGACATATTTTTAGATTTCAGTGGTGGCTCTGGTGTCTAACGTCTTTTGAAGCAGCTAAAATGTGCAACAGAGACAAAAGACTGAACACTGATCTAGATTCTTTTCAGTCCAGCAGAAGGTTCAGCACAACTTCAATATTCACTTTCCCACTTTCACATCTGTCACATTCTATCACCTGTCGGCGATGAACAAAGACATTAATTACCTTTATCTATTCCGTCTGATTCTGAAATATGCCACACTTAACGGTAAAAATAAAGAGGTATTACAGAAGGGAAGTGAACTTCTTGTCTTTGTGACACAGCACACCACTGCACACAACCAAATGTGACCTCTGTTTTTAACCCATCACCACAGTGAACAGTGGGCAGCTTTAAGCTCAGAGCACCTCAGTGGTAACTGGGCAGCTGGTGGACTCAAACCTGAAGCCTTCTGGACCCAAGTCCGCTTCCTTAACCACTAATCCGCCACTGCTCCAGGCAAAAATGATTATGAAAAAGTATTATGCTGGGGTATTTGAATATAAAACTTGAAACATGGCTGGCTGGTAACATGTTGAGTCATAATCCAAACCCAAATACAAGGAAACAAGATTGAAACATTCATAAAAAGTAAATGACTTAAATTAAAGGTGCTAACATCCTTAACATCACAAGCATGAAATCTTTAGGGTAGCAGTGAATATTGAGACAAAAAGAATGCATTTAGTAAGAGTACATTCTTGTTTTTCACTGGATTGTTGATAAAGCTCTCACTAGGTTGTGATCAACAACTACACTGCACACAGACCAGAGTGACATTTGTTCATACCATACACAAAATAATATAATCTCCAATATTTCATTTTTACAGTTAATATAATTCAGACTTTCTCTCGAGATAAACTTTAGCATGAACATCATTAAGAGTTTAACTATCCTGATGATATATGCAGAGAACATGTTTCAGTTGTCGGTCATGTTGTTTTCTGTTTTGGTGTTCAAATGACAAAATCATCACATCCAGCTGAGAATGTTAAAATTACCTGAAGGTCTGGAAGTGTAGTCTCTGCAGAACATGTTTCAGTTGTCGCAGCTCAGCTCAGCTCAGTTCAGTTCAGTTCAACCATCTGACAGGCATCTGACAACTGTGTGTCCTGAACAGGTGAAGCACATGTTTCAGCCAAGATGGCTGACTCAAGTTCACAACCTTAAGGTTACCTTCTTCCTTTGAATTTCAAAATAAGGGCTCACAACACATTGGGGTTTTTTTGCCAGTCAAAACATATGATGATATGATACGCTGAGGGATCAAATGGAACAACGTCAACTGTAAACTTGGACTAGAATCAGGACCTGCTAACCTGCTGTGCTAAAATTCTAGAAGCCACAGACAAGATACACGTAAAAGACTTTAAAAGGAAAGGTGGTTGTTATATAAAGCATCTGCATCTATAACAGTAAACTGTTCATCAAACTAGCCTTAAAATAAAGCAGAGGAGGGGTGTCTTTTTACTGTAATCAAATGCCTTGCACATAAAATAAAAAAAACAAGCTATAGATCTACAGATTACACAGTCAGAGAACAATAAAGCTTTCAGTTTAAAGTTTAGAGTTTTAAAAATTAACACCATCTGTTTTATGACAGTCCTACATTTTAAAGCTGGATCCTATAGTTGGCCGAGTTTCCTTACCATCACTGCTTTATCCACAATAACAACTATTTCCTCTTGAGTTTCTCAGGGTGCCCAAACTGTTCAACAAAGGTCCACTGTGGTTGCAGGTTTTTGTTCCAACCAAGCAGTGGCACACCTGGGATGACAGGTTTAATCAACTGATCACAGTCTTCAGACAGCTGATTGGTCGAACTATGTGCCCTTGGTTGGTTGGAACAAAAACCTGCAGCCACATGGCCCATTGAGGAATTGTTTGTTGGATCTAGTGACATCTAATGGTGAGAGTGCACAGTGACTCTTTTACCCGTGGCCTCTCTCTCCTAATCTTGTTTTTGACCATCAGTGTTCATAGACAGTAGATGGTCCATTACTGTTTACAGCAAGCAGATGCTCCTTGATGTTGTGTGCATGGAGGGACAGTCATGGACACTGTCAACATGTAACAGATGGTTCATGTCTCAAGTGTTTGGGAGAAAATAAATATTGGAAAAGACAAAGGTCCATCCAGACTGTAGACGAGATGGAGACGAGAAAATCCAGCATGGTGTTTTTTTACAAATCAATTTCTACATAATGACAATATATTACATATATAGATTTGAATCACATTCACAAAGGACAGTTAACAAAATATTGTATTAGCTTAAAGAGCTCAATATTTTGACTGACGTTCTATAACTGAAGTTGTTTAAACACATTTGTAATGTATTCAGTAGACACAGTACCTGGTATTTTGTGTGTCATTATGTCTCCTTACCTCAACACCACTTAAGACAGCACAACATGAGCTAAACAAAAACAAATGTTTGGTTCCTGTCACTGCTTCTGACGTTAATGCACCATCTCCGAAGTTTGTTCTATGAATGCCGCCCTCAGGAGTAACAATTAACACAACGCAGGCTGTATATTTGAGTCTTCAGGCAGGCCGGCCATTCTGACTCCAAAGAACTCAGAGTTAAAAGCACGGTTAAAATGAACATGACTTTCAGAGAATAAAAACATTTAGTGTTTTTTACCCTTTAATGTACTCTTTATATTCCTTAATGGAGTTTTTTGTACTTCACAAAAGGAAAGGCAGGTAGAAAGGATAGGGTGGAGGTTTGAACCCATTCCCTACTGTCTGGTGGATCTTAGTGGTCTTTTCAAACTGTGAAAGCTCACATAAGACCACGGTATTAAAATATAAGCTCCACTGTTGATTCCAAGCTAATCCCTTGGCACTTCCTTTAACGCACTTTTACAAAATAAAATATAAATAAAACATAAGATATGTGTTCATTTATTTTATGATGTTTTCAATGAAGCCGAGCTTATTTTGCTGTTTTCGAGCAATCCCCCCTGGAGCTGACAGTCAGGATTTAAACTTTTTCAGCACAATGTAAATAAAGATATAATAAACCACACCAAGCAATTTTAATTAGATTGTTTTTGTTTGTTTTGTTATTTCTTTAACTTTTAGGTGGAACCATTTCAACACTGTAATGGTTAATCCCTTAAGTAAACCGTCCAATGGTTGATTAAAGGACAGAAGCTTGAGGCAGCCTGGGTAAAGGGTCTTAGCTACCCATAATCCTTCACTGAGGTAATACCTGTACACAACAAAGTGGCCCAAAATACAAAACAGATAATAAGAGAGAATATGAATTGAAACTGCAGGAAATCTTCATTTACCTCAGTAACTCTGTGCTCATGCCCCAGTTACTGCACACTGAGGGGTCTCTCTGCTCCTGTAGGTCATGGTCGGGCTGTGACAGAGGGAAAACCAAAGATAATGAGGTAATACTGCCCTTTTCCTGCTTGATCTTGGTTAAGGTCAATATACTAGAGATAGATGATGGATTCCCCATGCCTATTAGGGTTTGAGAAGATTTAAGGAGTAGACACAAAGTAAAAGCAAAAGTTAAACGAAAGTTAAATTCATCTCCAGCTTGTCTCCCAGTTATGGAGCTGATCAGTGCCCAGTTGTCAGAGAGAATAGAAGAAGAACATTCCTTTCAATATAGACTCTGCTGATCTGACTGAGAATACCATGTTAGGACTTATGCCTTATGCTCAAAATGTCATTACAAGTGCAATGCAACATTAGATACTTCTCTACAAGTCATCCCCGTGGTACATTTTGTTCTTCTATAAAATAATAAAATAAAGAAAGAAAAACAAAGAAAAACTGAACATATGCCCTGTATGTGTCTCCTTTGATTAACAGTTATGGGGCCACATGCAGTGAAGACAAGACAACTTCTTAACTATTTCAATTCCTATTCATACCCAAATAATTCTCTACATTTCTTCACCATTAACACGTGTTTTAGCACATGCGCAGTCAGCACTAGCATGTAAGCATTTACCTCAGATCATTTCTGTATTAATAAAGAGTCGGTCATACTGACTGCTGTGGTATTATATGGAGAATTCATTTAAAAAGTTTTAGACTTCATTGAGGCTTTTTAAAAATTCAATCGTGAAGTCTGTTTTTCCTCAGTAGTGTCGACAGAAGACTCTTTTGTTGTCTATAGATTTGTGTTTGTTATGATTATTGTGCTTCATGTGAAATGCGTACGTTTGTCTGTCACAGTGAGTTGCGTTGTGCGTTTCATTGCACGTGCCGACAGATGACTTCCAGGGGGAGCGTACAGCTTTCTTTCTCCGTCTCATCTGGTCCCCTTTGATCATGAACAGCCAGCAAACAACAAACAGTGAGTAACATTTTTATACAGCAGTGAAGCTGTGTTTAATTATTTAGCGAATGAATATAAATTAAATTGAGAGCCTGAGTGGAGGATTAATGTCTTAACCCAATTCTCTTGTTTCAGTCTTAACTTACAAAAGGCTGTCTGTGAGAAGGAAGTGAGTGACAATCAAGAAAACAATAACATTTATTTATTGATTCATAGGTTATACATCTCATGATATAATAGCGATATTATATTATTGGCAAAGATACTATAATCCAATTGCATTTCTATACATAAATACAAAATCTGAGGTAGGGCCTCAAAGATTGATGACATTGAAAATAAATAAATGCATTTCACATATATTATATATCTTCTTTTTTTACATCACACATATTTTAAAACATATCTGTTATATACAGTATCTACTCACTATTGTGAAGGATGGAAGGGTGTCATGGGCTGTTTAGAGGCACATTTCTATATCCATAGGCAGCAGTACCTCACGTTGACCACACGGAAATATGACATTACTCAAGTAATTAGAAATTTTAACCTATGCACTCATAGGTCACACAATAAAGTGCCGAAAAGACACAAACAGACATAACAATAGGAATACTGGTACCATATGAGACAGATATATAAGCTAGTCAGTGGTGTGGTTCTGGAAATACATATCATTTTCTACCATTAGAGGACATCTATAAGGCCAATGGTTACCTGAAGATGTTTTGTAACATATTGGCAAACACTGAGGAATACTAGATGGACATGAATGGCAGTATCTTAACCTCCAATACCAAGATTACACATTCCCATCTTTAAAAAGTCTCTCTGTTCCCGTTACAATTCTAGAGTTAAAGTCGTCTTTCTTTGGTTACTTATACTGCCCAAAGATGACTTGCAGGCAAAGCTTATTAACAGTTACCTTTTCTTCTCTCTCCTTGGTAAAAGGGGCATCGGTAACCCCCCAGTTTCTTAACGTTATATAGAACAAAAAACTCCTTAAGGCAAACATGCATGGAACTCTACCACTGAGGGATAAAGGATGGAGTTTAATATACATGGACATTGAGCTACAGCAACACAAACTGCACATGCAAGCCTGTCAGTGTTATATTTCATGAAACAAAGTCGTTTTAACTGAATCCTTATTTTTATACTTTTTTTCTTCAATGCAAAAGCAGGGAAGCCCCTGATGATGAGGACAGTGAGAGTCCTAACTGTCCTCATCAAATCCAACAGCAGGGCCTAGAAGTACTTTAAGTAAGTCTCACTACAAAGGTTTAAGGTTCAACAACATTCATGATTACATGATTTAAAATGCCATCCTGGCTCGTGACCCACACGGCTCTCACATCCTTGGAGCGTCTGTTACACATTTGTCTGGTAAAGAAAAGTCCAGTTCAAATCTCAGCTGATTTGTCTTTCCACAGTCCACTCCAAGACTGACCATGCAAACATCTGAGTGACCTTTTTCACGGAGGCCAGTTCAACTAATACAGAGACACACAGGCACACACAGACATACAATATCATTGTATTTGAACAAAGAGATCTAAATCTACAAAGACTCAACAAAGACAAAATCAACACTGTGGAGCAAGCAAGCGATTTCATAACAGGGCTTTTGTGCTCATTGGTTTATTATTGTTATTATTATTATGGGGTTTTTTCTGAACTGTACAACCTCTGAATACATAGCTGTGCTGTGTTTCCTGTCGAGATCAAGAGAAGGTTAAGGTTACTATAATGGTTGGGGAAACGCTGTTCACAAAACAATAATTTACTAGATTGAGCTAAAAATTCATAAATGACTCATTTTGTTTAAAACATACTGTTTCTCTGAATGTGATTGAGTCAAGTAGAGGCTAGCTGCTCACTAATTCACACTAAGAAAAGGCTGCAGCAGTCAGACTCAGCAGGTTCATCAGGCGTCTGTGCTGTTATAGCTGATGATTGCTTTTAAACACACCCCCGTCGGACCCTCTGACAGTAGTTCACGAGTGCTGGATGAGACATAACAGCACGACTTAAAGGGAAATAAGTTCCAGTGACACCGAGCTTCTCTAAGGACAACACAAGACAGTTCATTTATACAAGTCCAAAAAGGTATGGGCATGGAAATAAATAAAGGTATGGAACGATCTGCTGTGCTACTGGAGTAGTCTGCAGACGGCAACATTATTTTTATATATTTCATCAGACCGCAGTCAAAACAAGTTCTCTAACTGCAAAGTGAATGAAGTGAAATGAACTTGTGAGCAAATCTTTTCATTTGAGTCCATGTGATTCCAAATCATTTCACGGTGTGATGTTTTGTTGTATTTCTCTTAAACAAAATGGAAAATCATACTCGACACAGTCACTCAGAACGGGTCAAATCATCATCACATCCAAGCAACAGCAGGTAAGACGGCTAAATGTTTGTTGCATATAAAGATGTGCGTTTAAACACAGATCTTCCATAACACACATCTAAATGTGTATTTTTCAAATTTGGGATGGCTCTTCTCTGTTTCCTATGCTGATTTTTTTTTTCTTTTTGTGCAACTACCAGAGTAGTTGGGATCAAATATACCTGAGACCCTGTTTTCATGTTGGACACAGAAGCAACACAGAGGAGGCGTATGACTGTGGAGACACGGCGGCCCCCAGAGCTCTACCACAAACAACAGACAAAGTACACTTCCAGGGACGGAACCGGCGTTTTCGGCCGTAGTTTTTTTAATCTACTCACATGTAGCGGCTGCTCCTAACATTGTGAGAAAGCAACAACACACACGCTTACTAGAAGAGGATAGGCTTTTTTTAAAAGAGGTGTACAATGTAGTTCAAGATATTACCGCCAGCAAGACAAACATAGAATTTATAGTTCACACACACACATATACACTCGCTTAGTATCTACCTTGCTAGCTACCTTCTTTGCTGGAAGCAAAATGATACATAATATATTTTATATGATAGATAAACTGTTTGTGTATATATTTATATATATATTTTTATATAATTTAGGAGATTAAATGGCCACAGTGTCATCTACTAGAGGACATTCCTCACGTGGGAATGTGCACATTTATATTCTATGACGATATGGCAGGAAGATGTTCACAATGGTTCCTGGGCTTCACTGGGGGAAAACTCACACACATCTACTGAACCAGGTTCTCTGGGTGTTGTTGTGACGCAGGAGGCACAGATCGCAGGTTTGGACATTTTACATGAGCACTGTATGTTCTACAGGATAGGATCAGAGTCTGACTACTGTGTGCAGTATTTTCCAAGGCAGTTGATTTTTTTTTTCATTATCTACGGAGCTTTGTACACAGATGGATCAAAAATGGATCAAAACATTCCCAACAAGCTTGTTTGACCATTTCTTTCTTTCTCTCCTTCAATTTTCTTATTTTATTTTCCTGTCTGATTTCAGCAAGTTGATTGATTACACCTGCACACATTATGATCACACGCTCACACACACACATACTACACAAACACACACACACACAGAGCTCCCTAGGGAGCAGGTGTGGTTAGTCTAATATTGCAAGTGCAGTCTGAGCTGTGTCATTTTATGACACACATTTTCTCTTGGAATAAAGATCCCTGGGAAGGGCTGTGGATGTGATGACTGGTCATGTGTGGGTGGGAATGAAAGCCCGTTAACCCAGTACGAAAGAAGCAGCAAAGGAGTTGATCCCACCTGGGCGGCTGCTCTTCACTGAGCGAAGAAGGAGGAGTAGTGAGGAGAACGGAAAGCAAAGTAGAGAGGACCAAGCAGGTCTTGACAAACGAAGCACGAGGAGGTGAAGAATGGAGTGAAGAAAGAGAGATAAATATGGAGAAAGAGGAGGAGAAGAGCACTCTGACCCCTCCTGGTGGGCCCTGTAGGGGCAGACGGTGGTGAGTGTGATTCCGCCAGGGCAGCTGCTACTGGTATGAGCCCAGCTGGAAGTCCTTCGGGGGCAGTTTGAGCCCTAGGGAGTTGGTTCCCAGAGGGTCAATCATGTTCTTGTAGCGTTCTCCACGGTGCTTCATCAGGAATGGACCCCAGTCTGGCTGAGGAGAGCAGACCAGCTTCAGACGCTGCAGGAGGAGAAATGATACAAACAGCCCATTACACATAGACAGAATAAATACAGTCAAGTCTATGAAGCAAATCCAAACTGTTTCATTCTAAAAAATGAAGTCATTTTGTCATTTTAGTACTGGAAATATAAAGATAATATAAAATTGTATTTTTCACTTTCTCACTTGTTTGCGAAAGGTGTCGTGTCTGTATTTGTGTCCTTGTCGTTATGTGGATGTTATGACTGTTTTGATGCCTATTCATAAAAATCTCAATGAAATCAACTGAACCATAAATATTGTATAACGAGGGACAAAAGTGACATTTCTGTAAAATGTAAAACAAATGCTGTGAGAATGATGTTTCGAGTAAATAAACCTCAAAGACAAGGACAAGTGTGTGTCAGAGTTACTGAGGAAACTCAGACGTTAGGACACAAGGCCACAGCCGTCATCAGCTATTAATCTGAACAAGTTACTTAAAGGAAACCGTTACTGCACTTTCAGAAATGTGTTTGAATTATTCTTCCTGCAGTGTGTGTGTGACTTCTGCGTGCTAACGAGCCAAGGACGATGCTATTGATTTGTCAGTGTGTGTTTGCTGCACTGGGAATGTGTGTGTGTGTTAAGTAGAAGTAGTAGAGGACTAAAACCAAAGTGTGTCAATTCTCATCAACGCTTCAACCCAATTTTTACCTCAACAAAGCTGCCAGGTGCGAGATACATTTTAATGGCAAACATGATGGGGATCCAGATCACGGAGCAGATCACCATGAGCCAGCCCATAACCATGGACCAGGTGGGGTAGGTGTAGTCCTCATATGTCATCACCTTCCACTGGTACAAGCTGAGTCCAAGGATGCCCTGAAAAAGCCATAACATAAAACAAATGTTCTTAAAAACAACATGATTGTATTCTGCTTCTCATTTGACTTTGAGGATCGTTCTGATGCATCAGTGTCTGTGGGACTGTGGATTTCACCGTCTCAACTGAGTTCAGTAAAACTGACTCATCAGTTCTGTTTGCAGAACTGAATCAGATTCCCCGAGTGTTTCCTAGTTCCCGTTAGCTACTTTGAAGAGTAATGTGAAGATAATAGAGAGCAGTACGTGGGAAAATAGATGAGGATTTATCGCATTTCAGTTTGTCTTGTACAGTGCTTTAGTTGGAAGGTACAGAATAAAACAATCTACTGGATCATACAGAATTAATCACTATAGTCCTTTATTATCTGCAGGCATTTACCCTCTACTTTATTCATTTACTGTATTTGTCTTACTTTTGTTATTGATTGAAACGCTTCTTGGTGGCAATGATTCTACTGAAACAACGATCCAGTAGGTGGCAGTAATGCAACTGAAATTAATTTAAAGTCAGCAGTGTAAATAAAAAATATATATATACAAATATATATATATAATAGGCACATGTTTACCTCTAACCTTTAATTCCATGATTTTTCAACCATGGGGTCTTAAAATATCTGGTAATTAATTTTTAAAAACTACTGCTAAAAATATTTTTGGAACAAATTCTTCCTATATTATGATTAAAAACACTACACACAATCTTAAAAACTGTCCTTCACTTGTATGAACTGAACTAGTTTTCTAATAAAATGCAGCATATCAAACTATCTGAGCTGGTGCATCTTGATTGGCAGCTGTGATCACATGAATGTTTTTGGGGTTGCCAGAGATTTTTGGTGTTAAAATGGGGTCACAAGCCAAAACAGGTTAGGAACCACTGCTCTTTTCACCTGAGGAAGAAAACTGAAAATACCTGGAGAGAGCACACCTGCACATGGGGGGAATATAAACAGAAACACACGGCGGACTACTAATCTCTCCTCACCACGTTTAAGAACTCCGACAGGAAGAGGAAGGCAGACGAGGATTCTAGCCTAGTGATGTGCATGAATGAGCCGTGAATGAGGAAACCTGATCCTTCTGGAGCAGCTGGATTTTCAATTTGTCATCGTCACTTCTGCTTTAGAGCTACAGTGGTTTCTATTAATAAAAATGCAACATAATACTCACCACCGCCCAACAATGACACACTGGTAAACATTGGTTATCAGGTTCAAAGCATCTGCTGCACAGCTAGTGTCAAAAAACGAGGCCGTTCTCTCAGAAGAAAGTATTTTCTATCTCTCACAAACGTACGAGTGTGTGCTGCAGCTGAACTGGTTCAACACAAGCCATTTGGCAGTTAGTTCTGTGAAAAACACAAACAACTGGAGACGTGGCGATATGACAGGAAGGGGGAAATATTTTTTGGTTTCAGCTCAACAGGAGCAATTTCTTCTCTGTTCCCTTCCAATGGCAAATCAATGAACTTGAAAGGCGACAGTGAAAATTGAAACATATTAGTCTCCACACACCCGTGTGTGTGTGCATGTGCACGGGTGTGTGTCTGTGAGGGGAACGAGATGAGGAAAAACAAACACACCGTCAGAATAGTCGGTGTCACAAAAGCCCAGCAGATTCTCCAGAATCGGTTTGGCTGGAAACCAATCATCATTTCAATGTCCTCACAAAACCTCTGCAGACCTGCGGAGAAAAACAAAGAAGAGGAAAAATGGAGTAAGAGAGCAGGAAAGACAGAGAGGGAGTTTAAAAGAAGAAGGCAGTGGGAGTGACCTGGGTATAATAAGGTCTTTTTAAAAGGGCAGGAGAAAATTCAATTCATCTGTGTGAGAATGTCTATGTGTGTGTTTGACAGACAGAGAGCGCTCTCCCCCTCTATGGGAGACAAAGAGGTGGACTCATCACTTTCTCTTGTCCCTCACAAAAGGGCGAGGAAGCAGACGGCTTCATTCCTCTGCCTTTATTGACGGATAACATTGAGTGACATGAAGACGCAGAGTCACACTATCATTTCAATATGACACCTGTACTGATGCCCTGACAAAATGAAGGAGAGCCACTGACTCTGCGCCCCAGTAACAGGCTTCTGACACACAACACCTGTGCTCTGAGGCTGTGTGGGACCTCACACATTACAACAGAGACACCCAGTGGATAACTGCGGGAACAGCAGTCAAGGAAATGAGTTCAAGAAAGAACTCTGTGACAACTGCCACTTAGAAAAGTGGCAAAGAAATATATATAAAAGCAGTATACACATATATATATATATATATATATATATATATATTCAATTCTTCATTGAATATAAAACAGCATTTTCTTAATTGAACTGATCAAGTGGTGAGGATGTTGACATTGAGTGTAGAAAGGCATTATAATGATTGCAGCTAAACCTATTATAAAAAAAGTGTTTTTTAAAGCCATCACTTTGTGCAACACTAACACCATAGTACATACTTAGACACCTGATCTTTATGTTCTATCATTTGACCTGGTGACCTGATTGAATGTCTTTGCATTGTTAGGAGTTACTCCGGATGGACACACCATGGCTCCCAGTGAATTATACTATATTATTATAATAATTATACTTCACTCAGGAGATTTAACTTTCCCAGCCTGAGATGTTCACTTTTTAAAATGTCATTTTCAGCCTCGTGTGACCTACTCACTCAGTTGTACTCACCATAAAGGTAAGAAATCCCCACCAGCTCGAAGATGGCGATAATTACCAAAGAGTAAGAGGCTGCAAATGTGTCCACCAACTGAAGCATGTACATCCCATTCTGTTACAAAGACAAGAAAAGAGCCACACACACGTCAGTGCTGCGTCTGTCACCCATATTCACTTAATTGGCAAGTGTGACCTGTAGTAGGTGACAAACCTCTGTGATCATGGGGAATCCTAGGATGAAGAAGGAGGCACAGCAGATCAGAGTGAAGAGTGGCTTGTGTTTCCTCAGGTACTTGGGAAACTCATCAGACACCGAGGTGACGATGGTCTCGATGGTTGCAAACTGGAGTCGAGAAAAAGAAAATACAAAAGCACTGAAAAAATTGTAGGAGTTATAGGAGTGAGGGGGGTGTACTGCAGATAAATAAAAGATTGAATTAACTGACAGTGAAAACGATGGTGACGGCAGCTAAACAGCCTGACCGTGGACTGAAAACACATCACTGTGAATCCTAATTGACTTCAGAGAAATATTAAAAACTGTCCAGTTCACAAAGGCCTTTCAATTCTAAAGCCTCCTGTCAGCAGGTTTGGTTCATTTGAATCTGTGCCACTGCTGCTGTCAGCAGTTCTGCCCTCAGTGCTGTGCGGCGGCCATGCTGAGTCCTCTTCACATTAACATGTGGTCTCATACATTGTGTGTGCATGGCCCACATAGACTGCCACCTCTTCGCTCCTCTTCCTTCTCCAGAAACCCCCTAAAGGAATCCCCCATCAACATCTAAAGCCTTTTACTGTGGAGCTGCTTTCAACAGCACACAGATGAGGCTGCCAGAGAAAACTAACGTCATCATTTACTGCTACTGTTGACTGCTGTCTTAATGCACCGCTGTGCCATCTGCCTGCACCTGGAGGTGCTCTCCTCTTCTGGAGAGTGAGCGCCGTGTTTACTGAAGTCACATCAGGACTTTGAAAAGTTTTACAACTCGAGCCGAATGGTTAAAGTGTTGTACTAAACTGGAGTCATCTGAAAGCAAAGTACTTCCTGACTGACAGAAACTTCAATAGAGGAAGAAGAGGAGGAAGAAGAAGAAGAAGAAGAAGATGCTTATTTTAAACAGTGTTTCCTTCTGCAGCAACCATCAGTTCACTTATTCAGTTGTCCCTCTTGGTTTCTACCTAGTTAACAGTCAGGAGCTGTAGCAAAGATTAATCAATAAACTACATTTTTGAAGAAAACAAATTAAATTACTACACAGGATCAATAACGTTTGGAAAAGTTTGTTGTTTAGAGAGAACTGCAGAAGTCCACTCAACCAAAATGTGTTCATGTAGAACAGGATCCTAACTGAGAGAGTATTATCTTCAAACCATAATAATAACAATAATAATAATGTTGTTGTTGTTATTATTATTATTTATTTTTATCAGTATTTCATCAGTATTATTACTTATAAATAAGTAAGGATTTAAAATACAGGTGTGACCAGGTTTGTCACACAAATACAAGGCTACATATTCTGTGATTACTTTAACAATTGAATATTATTTTAAGAACATCAAAATTAGTTTGCATGACTTTTTGTTTTGTTTTTTTGTTGTGTTAAAGAACTGAATCAGCTTGGGCCAATGTGTTTGAGGATGAATGAAAATCAAAGACAAAAAATGAGGAAGAGAGTGTGTATCTATTACCATAGTGTCCAGGCCAAGGGTGAGGAGCATGAGGAAAAATATAATCGCCCAAAATGGAGACAGGGGGAGTCTGGTCAGAGCCTCTGGATACACTACAAAGGCTATTCCAGGACCTGTAACATAACATGACACACATGGATATAAACAACCACACACACACACACACACACACACACAGTTGTTCTGCTGCAGCCGATCACTTCATGTCCTTACCTTCATCTGCCACCTTCTCTATCGGTACCTTTAACTCGTGGGCCATGAAACCAATAACTGAGAAGATGACAAAACCAGCAAATATACTGGTAGCGCTGTTTGTACACGTCACAATGATCGTGTCCCTGTATGAGACAGAGAAGAGAGGAGGGGGCGGGGGAGGGGTAAATATCTTCATTAGTCTCTGTCAATTTTATGTCATGTTTAAAACATGACACATGCGCTCAATAACGTTGAATCTTTTTAGGCGGTGAGTAACAGTGACCTCTAGTGTTAAAAATAAAAACTGCACATAAAGGCATATTCATTTAAAGAAATGGAACACAGGAGGGCGACAAAGAGTAAACATGTTCCTTGGTATTGTTGAAATATTATTCCACTATGAATTGTAATTCTAATTAAGTTAATTTAGTTTTCGACAAAAGCACACATTTCTTCCTGGTTCACTTCCTAATGCAATAAAAACTAAAATCAAAAAGTCATTTAGCTTTTTAGTTGAGAGGAGGCAAAATCAATGCTTCCTTCAAACAAATGCAAATGTCTTAAACTTTCCAAATTTTGGAAGAGAGATTTGATGTTGTGTAATGCATAACTCAGAGCTCAAAACCTTTATCAACTTTTGTGAAAATTTTAGTTAAAAATAAATACATGATCTGTAGATACACTAGATAAAAAATGTTAAATTAAAAAATATTTAATATTAAAAATAAAAAGTATTTAATTCACACGGCAACAGTAAACAAATTCAAATTGTGATACAACTTTGTTGGAATAAATTTTTTTATTATTGAGCATAACAAACGTCATGTGTCTTTATTGACAGTTTAAATGTGTCTACCAGGAAAATAGTTTACCTTTTGTGTGTTTACCTGTAGCAGTTATTGTGGAACTTATTGTAAGAAGAAAGGGTGATGAGACCTCCCCACGCAGCCGACAGAGAGAAGAAGATCTGGGTGGCTGCGTCTTTCCACACCTGGAGGAGGAATATATAGGAATAGGCTTGAAGAAAGGAACAGGAAGTGGTAAACAGCAGAAGGGTTTTTGATGTGTTTTGTATTTTCTGAAATGATCAAACATCTAGTACCTTAGCATCATTAAGTTTCTCCCATTTTGGTGTAATAAAATAAAGTATGCCATCTGCAGCACCGGGGAGTGTGACTCCTCTGATGAGGAGGATGACCAGCACCACGTAGGGGAACGTGGCGGTGAAATAAACCACCTGAGCAGAGAGAAGGTAAGAAGGTTAAAGAAAATGTAATAGAGATTGCAGTGGCTTAAAAAAGGAAAACCAATAAACAGTTTAATGTAATAAATGTAACTTCACCAATAATAATGTATTGTAATGGTACATATTTCACATTTGTGTGTATAAACACAAAGTCAAAAATACGATTCCATATATCCTCTGGACAGGGATCAGCTTCATACAATTTGTCCAAATTTGGAAACATTTGCACTCGGGTATGCAAAATAACTGAAAATGAGACTTAGAGTTCAATTGTGCAATAACTAGTTTTTTTTATGTGTTGCAACTCGTAGTTTTCTCCAGCAGGTGGAAGCATAATACAGAAATAGAATGAGTCTTAAAGTCTCAGTAAAGTTTTTCTCAGTCTTTAAAGTACTTGTTTATTATTTCATTTATTAGCTAATACATTCTACCCTCAATGAAGAACATACTGTATGTTCGATGACTCATTCACTGTAAGATCACTGTTACAATCGCTTGCACGCTGTAACGGTAACGGCTATTAATGGTTTAAGGAGTTAACGTAGGAAATTACTTCTCAGCATTACATCCAATAAAATCGCAATTTTAATGGCAAAAAAATAGAATCGTTTTCGAGAGAGTTTGCCACCCGGAGGTCCTGAGAAGAATAAAATGTCTTCCCAGGACCACCGAACCCAGGCGGGTCAGAGGATCATTTTGTGTGGTTTTTCTCTGTACCTTCCCTGATGACTTGATTCCTTTAGCTAGAGAGGCGTAAACAATGAGCCAGGCCAGAAAGAGACAACCAGCCAGAGGCCAGCGAAGATCTCCTGGATATTCGATCCCTTTAGAGATGTGCAACACATTGTACCTGCAGGGGGCGGGAGAGAGGGGGGTTAACACCACAACACTTAGCTACAAATGACTGAATTAGGCAAGTCAGTGAATGCAACAGCATTTGTTATTATATTATTATTATTATTATTATTATATCAGGTACTTGGATCCGCTTAGTTTCAATATTGATAATTGTTTCTGTTACCAAGGCTCTAAAAGGTATTTGACATTTTTACTCATTTTCACAGGAACATAAAGTGAAATTCCTAATCAGATTATGTTTTCTAGTTCAGCAGTCCATCACAGGGACAGATACAGACGCAAATACTACTAACCTACTCCTGATACACTACAAGACGCGCTCCACAATAGAGGGGTGGGGGGGGGGGGGGGGGGGGGGGGGCACTCACTTGAAGTACTCCTCGCTGGGGCTGACATACGTCTTGTTGGCGTCCGCTGTCATGTTTATCAGTTTTGTCAGGTTTCCCACAGCGTTAGCAGACAGACAGAAAGTGCTGTTCTTGATGGAGGTGATGTTTCTGTCACGTAGGATGCACGAGTCTGTACCAATCACACACCAACACACATCAGCATGAGTCTGACGGACAGTGGAGGGGGGAGCAGCTAGGGGGCGCAGTTTACTGACCACATTACAGGCAGAATATAATGCCGATTTAATTGAATTTAATTTAGGTTAATTTATCCAAATAAGGCCTGATGGGCTGATGGCCTCCTGCTGTCAGTACTGACAACTGCACCCAGCAGCTGCATCACACACAGTTACATTCACAGTTATTAACCGAAAACAACAGACTGAGATCCATATACATTTTTTTGCTGTCAAACCATAATTTTGCATTTTTAATGATTTTGAAATATTGTAAATTTTAGTTTTAAATAATGACTCAATAAATCGTTTTTTGTAATAATAAAATCGTTCGTACAAAAATGTAAAAAACAACTGTGACCGCATGTCAGACATTTTCACACAGACAGAGGACAATTGAACACGATCACTGCGACATTAATAAAACGTTTTCCTTGAATTACATATAACTTGTATTAGATTAAAATAGGGTTGAAGAAAAATAACACCAATAATAAAAAAGACCACATTTGTTCTGATAGATTCGCCCTAATAATTAATTTATCGTGCTTTAAAACTTCTTTATTCATAGAATCGAACAGAGAGAGAGATGGAGAGAGACAGCAGCATTGAACGGAGAGGCAGTTTATACATCCACCAGCAGAGGTCAGTATGAGGTCCACTGCAGCACTGCAGCAGGAGCTCCGTCGGTACAGTAAATTTGTCAAGCAAGCATATTTTGTGCTGAATTCACAGAATCGCTAAAGGCAAATTCAACACTAAATGAACAGAATTTTCAATATATATTTGACGCCGATCGACAGTAAAACACCTCCTCGCTCCGACACGATCATTTACCCGCAATCTAAATTGAAATTTATCAACGTTTTCCAATTAAATCGGGGAATTACGCACACGTTTGGTTGTGTACTAAGACTTCAACTGTTTTTATAAACACTTTTTATCTGTCACCATCACACGGAAACATGAAATGATGTGAAAATGATTTTAATCTGTTCGGAGGCCTTCTCTACACACGACTGGCCTTCACCTGTGGTCACAGATCAAACGGATAAATGTCGTGCTGTGAATGTGAAGCGAGTTAAAACACCGCATAGATCACAGGTCAGGATTCATTATACTGCAGGACACCTCAGCTGAGGGAGGCATGACGCATTGCGCATTGTGAAGAGAGGTGCTCCTTTTGGAGTGGGAGCCTTTTTATGCACTGTGTGTGTGTGCGTGTGTGTGTGTGTGTGTATGTGTGTGTGCAGGTGAGAGTCTTACCCAGCAGCAGCATGTCTTTGTCCTTACATTCCACCGTGTTCCACTCATTCCTACAGTTAGCCCATGGCAGTGAGCCCTTCAACGAAGCGAACAGGTAGTACAGTGTCCAGCACATTATAATGTTATAGTATATGGCTATCAAGACAGATATAATCAACATGGCAATCCCGCAACCTAAAATAAATAAATGAGACGAAATATATAAATTACTCTTAAGAAAGAAGTAGAGAACCTTTTGGTGAAGAAATAAGAAATGTTGTCATTTTTTATTTATATCAATTTCTTTGGCAGTTTACCTTGTAGAGCCGGAATGCATTTCCACACCGAGACGGGGCCCTGGCTGGCAAACTGGCCCAGGGACACCTCCAGTAAGAAGATCGGGATCCCGGCTATTCCCAACATGGTCAGGTAGGGGATCAAAAAAGCTCCTGCAGGAGAGAGAGTGACAACCGGGCTGCAGTGTATTTCTTAAAAGCCATAAAACATCTCTAAAAACTAACAAGAGCACGGCTCAAATACAATGATGATCATCATAATAAAATAATAATAATAATGGTAATAATTTAATACAATTAATTGTTTTCGTTTAAAAATTACCTTTATTTAAATTTGAAGTTGCTTAAATAATATTAACTGAAAGGCAACCATAAATAATAACATAATTAACAACATAATGTTTACTTTTTTCGTTTGTTTCTTTTACAAAAATGCATTAAACTCTTACCTCCCCCATTTTGGAAGGCAAGATAAGGGAACCTCCACACGTTCCCGAGTCCCACTGCATAGCCCACCATGGACAGAATAAAATCCAGTTTATTGGACCAGTTTCCTCTGGCCTTATTCTCATCTCCATCACCATCCTCGTCATCGTCAGTCTGACACGGGAGAATAAAAGTCATTGGTATATTTATTAAAATAGGTCTGGTCACAGAGAGACTGGTTAAAGAGCGTAGATATTAGATAATTTGTCAAAGAAAACTTTGGTGAAAAAGATGACACAATAAATAAAAATAACGTGAGTGTTTTGAATGTGTCTCTTGAATGTTGTGCTCATGTGTTATTAAATATCTGTATTACAGTTGACTTGAAAAAAAACATTTAAAATGCCACGAATGTGCAATTGCACCTGATGTGTTTTTTTTTTTAAACTCCACTGCAGCGGCAGCCACCGTTACAGTGTGTAAAGGAATGCACGTGCGTGGCAGCGTGTGTGAGAGAGAGGGAGAGTCGGGAGGAGGAGAGGGGAAGTCCTCTCGGGGATTGGGAACAATCCGCAGTCTGGTGTAATAGCTACAGCGCTGTCTGTCAGCCGGATAACACCTGGGCTTCTGGGCCATACCAAGAGCGTTTACAGGGAGCCGGGAACACCGAAATGTCCCGCGAGATTATGACTCAATTCTTTTTTTTCTTTTTTCTTTTTTCAATCAAATGAGCCTGTTGAAATAGTTTCAGCAAAAACCATTAAAACATGGGAAAAATAATAATGCAAAACGAATGAACCTGTGGAGGTGTGCAGTTGAAGAGACAGGAGGTAACTTCAGCTCAGGCCCAGTCTGATGACACGACACAGCACATTTAGCTGACATAAGCGCATTTCAAAGTTTAGAAGACAGACCTCATCAGACTGCTGCAGAGGTTTTAGAACAAAGAGGCTGCGCAGCGCCACCACAGACAATCACTGAGCCATAAAACACCAGCCGTGGAAGAGTTACTGTTGATTTAAAATTATTTTGTCTGCACAATATTGTTTACTGCGGCAAAACTGGGCAAAGAGTCACTGACACGTGGAGACTCCGCAGATGTTACAGCGCATCTGTGGACAATGGGTTGTTTTTATTACTATTATCATTATTATTTATTTTTCCCCTTTCTACAGCACCTCCAAACCTCTCAAAGACACCGTGTAATATCGACTATATCTTCTACTCCTCATTTAATCGAATTCTATTCGTTTGTAACACTAATTGACCAAAAGCACACGAGTAAATCGAATTCCAAACAAAGGAAGAAAACAAAAGGAACACCACACATGGACATTTTTACACACACACACACAAATGATGAAATCCGTTCTAACAGCAGCATGAAGGAAATCATATTAGATCTACTTGAAGTCACGGCCCATCATCAGACATCTAATGCGGTCTGGATGAGGAGCAGAGTGCCTCAGGTAACTCATTCACAAACACAAATGCTGTATTTATTGCTGACTTACCCCCGCCACGGTGCAGGGCTGAACAGACGTGTTCCCATCTGTTCCCAGTATGATGGTGGTCTGGCTCATAGCCGTCCAGTTGCCTGCGGTGTTGTTCTGCTCTGCCGTGGCCCGCAGCGGGTCGCCGTACTTGGCGGACCCGGAACCGGCGGAATCTTTCCTGAAGGCCGAGTTGGCGGCCACGGGTCCAGAGACAGCCGGAGGAATGTTTTTAAACGTCCCATAAGCTTTGTTGCTGTCCGTGTCTCCCGGTTTATTTTCCGTGGGACAAAAAGTTTTGTTCTCGTTGCACGGCTGCTGCGGCGGCGGTTGAGGGGCCGGGTGAGAGTGAGGATGAGGGGCGGGCGCTGGGCATCCGGCAGTGTTGTTGTCCGTTTTGTTGCTTGTAAGTCCCGCAGCCGCGTCGCGCTGCTGCGCCGGATTGTAGCCGACAGGCGGGTTGGCCGAGGGTTTGGCCACATCCTTCTGGTCAGAGAAATCCTGCAACATTACAACGTGTCAAACCAGCTGTTCTTAAATACATAGGAAAGAGAAAAGCAATGGAGCAGTGATGAGGTTACTGCGCATCATCCGCACTTCACGACTGAAAATGCTCAATTCTCTTTCTGCAACGTTTTTCTGCAGCAAATTCTGGACTGGCTGCAAGACAACCGGCTGCGCTTGTGTGTGTGTGAGAGTGTAAGTGTGTGTTTGCGCGTGTTAGTATGGATGTGGCTGTGCATGTGTATTGGAGGGAGGGGGTTACTTTGCTTCTCCAGTTCTCGCTTTCTGCAAGATTCTTTAATTTTACGCCCCATTTCCCCCCATGTCATTCAGCCACACACATATCCAGTGTTTTTTATGGGTAATAGACAAGCTGCTGCCGGTCTCTCGGTGGCTCCACTCTCCCCGCCAGGCATGCGAGATCACCGGGGACACAGCAGTGAGCGGACCCGAGGCGTCGAAATTACAAATGATCCCCTCAAACTTAGCTCCGAGGGGGAGAGAAAGTGAGCAGAAAAGCATCTAGCATCCCTAAATACGCAAATTACTGCTTTTAGATAAAGAGGGTTCTTGGTTGATTTATGTCTTTTGTTAGATAGTTGGTTAGTTTAGTGGGAAAATAACTGGACCAGACTTAATCGCCTCATTGCACCACGCCTGCTACTGCCTTTGTTTAAACAGAAAGCTCAAACAAAGTGAGACAATGGAGTAAAAAATAAACTTTTCTAACGTTAGATTTTTTGGTAAATCTAATAATCTAAACACATATGACTTAAAGTTTAAATTGAAAAAAAAATAGAAATAAACTTTAATTGGAGAAGAAAATAGCCAGAAAAAGTTCAGGCGGCAAAGCAGCATTTCAGCACCTTGGACAGCGCAACTGATTAAAACGTTTAAAATGCCTCCGTTATTCACAAAAAAACAACAAAATTAAAGTTCATAATAGACACTAGACCGCGTGTAAAAATGAAAGTAATTAAGAGTGGACAAAGACTCACCATGTTTCCAGAGCTCCGTGGACAGACTTGTATCAGCTGTAAAAAGCAGCAGACAGACTGGAAGCGGGCTGGTTGTAGCTGCTC